>NC_137688.1:22104703-22287203 GCF_963989245.1 Nansenia antarctica
CACACACACACACACACACACACACACACACCCCGGGTGTTCTCTGTCCACATGGGACACAACGGGCCAAGGGTGGGAGGGGGAGTGATACCCCCACACATGAACGTGTGTTGAAACACACGCACACACAAACACACACACACACACACACACATACACACATAGATGTGTATAGCATTGATCCCAAACACAGACATGCACACACACGCACACACACACAGCAGATGTTTTTGTCGCATGGATCCGAAATAAATGTCAGACTTGCCCCCTCTCTTCTTTTTCTCATTCGTCTTGACAGTTTCCTCTGAATTCCTCCCTAGTTGCTTTTATCTAGGAGCGAGGGAAGCCACAGGGCTGTGTGCGCTGGGCTGGCTGGCTGTGTGTGTGTGTGTGTGTGTGTGTGTGTGTGTGTGTGTGCGTCGAGGGCTCAGCACACACAGGGAGAGACGCAGCCAGCCACACTACAGCAACAGATGGGACTGCTGCATGACAAACTGCTTGATGGACCTCCCAGAGCTCGACCTCCAGCATACAGCATACAGCATACAACCCCACTCCTGCACATCAGCAGTGTTTGGCCTGGTCTCCCCGTCACGACTACATGCATTATATGACTGTAGACAGGTAATGGGCATCCATAAACATAAAAAGCGGGAAAGATGTTATGGCCTGGCCCAGTGGACTTATCCTGGCTGTCTTCAGAAGGTCTCTGACAGCTGGATCCTACATATAATCTACACCGAGGCAGAGGGGGGGGGGGGGTCCCGTAACCTATATGGATAACCAGGGATCACTTTAAAGCTCCAGTGGGCTTTCGTCCTCTTGTGGCCCACTTTGTTTTAGACATCTTGATACGGAGGAGGGGAGGGGAGGGGAGGGGAGGAGTGGGGAGGGGTGGGGGTTGATTTCAGGGAGGATTTATGGGGAAGGGAGGCCTCCCCCCCCCAAACCGCAGCCCCTGGAAGAAGCTTTGAAGCGGCGGTGGCCTTGGCTGACTCAGGAGAACGGCGCTGGTATCGTACGGAGAGCTTCAAACGGACCTCGACAGTGCTCTGCCGGGATAAATTATTAGGGCAGAGGAAGTAGCCGGGGTTTCAGGAGAAGGGGCGGGGGGGGGGGGGGAGATAAAGACAGAGGGAGGACCAGGAGTGAAAGAGAGAGGAGCAAAGGTGAAGGAGAGAGGGAGAGATGAAGGGAGGAGCAAAAGTGAGAGAGAAAGAAAGAGAGAGGGAGGGAGAGAGACAAGAGAAATGGATAGAGAGATAGGAAAAGATAAGGAAAGATAGAGCGAGAGAGAGGATAAGAAAGAAGGGAGGGGGGGGGGGGGGTGGAATGGTTATTTCATTAATTAATGGAGGGCCCCTGTGTGTGGGAACCTGGTCAGGATATTGCTGTGAGTGGATTGTACACATGTACGTCAACACAATCACACTCATTGTCCTGTACAGACGAGGGACTACCGAACATGTGTCCATGACAGGACTACAGGGGAGAGGGAGCGCTCGCTGTAATAAATCCAAAGGACAGTTCGTTGGAAGACGTCGCAGGATTTTCTACGCTTGTCTCGACGCTGTTAGTAACAAGGGTTGCCGGAAGGGTTCTTCGGCTTCGGCTCCCTGTGGATGAAGCCTTTGAAGAGCCCTTTTGGGTTCCCGCATAGAACCCCTCTGTGGATAAAGAGTTCAACATGAAACCCAAAAGGGACTGCCGAAGAACCCTTTTTCCGGTTCTGGGTAGAACCTTTTCTTCTAAAGCGTTCAAAGGTCAACGTTCTTTATCGTACTTAAGCATGATGGAACACCTTCTAACACGACTGGACTCATGAATAGAGACATCATAGAAACCATAGAAAGAATGTTCTGCTCTCAACAACCAAAGTTGTGAAGAGAGAAAGCAAATACCACACTGCTGACACTGTCATTATCAAAAGAGAAGATAAGTCAGTCCAGCCTTAAAATAGGTCAGACCAACCAAGGTGCCCTCCATCTTGAATTCGATCTCGGCTATCATCTCATTTAGGAGAGCGAACCCGGCTTATCTCTCTCCCCATATCCTGACAGAGACAAGAAGGGGGGGGGGGGGCGAAAATGGCAGCCTATTGCAATGTCATGTTTGCCTTGGTAGATAGGCCTGTTAGACCAAACAAAGCTAGCTCTCGGTCTTTGTGTGTGGAATTCGGTTCCTTATCAGAGCTGGGAGATTACGCCGTTGGCCTGATGTGATGCTCGGGCTCAGGAATACGAGACAAGACGGAGGAGGGCCTAGGCAAACAAACCCCCCTGTTTACCTCTAACTCACCCCGGTGTGTATCTCTCACTCCCTCCCTCCCTCCCTCCCTCAGTCAGGCTCACACCCCTCCTTAAGACCCCTTGCATGAATGAACGATGCCCTCTCTGCCCATCTAATTACTCTGCCTCATCCACTAACCAGGAACGTAGTGGAGGGGAACGTCGCTTACGCTGTTTTTTTTTGTTGTTACGGTGAAAAGCGTTTGCCCATCTTTTTTTCCCCAAAAAGGTGCAGATTCTCTAACATTTACTTTGGTCCAGTGTTTTACCCAGTACTTCTTCAACCACGTCATCCTTGTCTCTTACGATAGTTTGGACTGAGATGTTCATGTCCCTGCTTCTTTAGTGTCCTCCCACCTGACCCTGTTCACACAGCCGTGTCTGAGGAGCAGCAGTAGATTTGAATATGAGTGGGTTTTTGAGACAAGCTTCTAAAACCCGGTTGCGCCCCCCCCCCCCCCCCCCCCCCCCCCCTTCAGTAGAACCAAGAGCGACACCTTCCTCAATCCAAACCCCTATCTACCTCCTCCCCGTCCTCAACCCCTCTATGTCCCCTGTGTATTCTGTCCTCTCACAAATCAAAATTTTGGGTCTTTCTTCTATATGGGGGACCCCCCCTCTTTTCCTAGGGCCAGCTCTTGGGCTTTAGAGGACATGAGCCAGCTGTCTACTGATCCTCACCTCTCCTCACACAACACTTAACTCAATTAACGGCGCAGCAGATTCACCACAGCACAATCTCATCTTAGCAGTCTCTCAACCTTGCCTAGGCCGAGGGTGGGGTGGGGGGGGGGGGGTGGGGGCAGAGCACTTGTTCTCTATGTCTCCAGAGAGCTGGAGAAGAGATAAGGGCGACAGCCGTAGCTGTAAATGCTCAACAGAGAGTGTGTGTGTGATTGTGTGTGTCTGTCATCACACCTGGCCTTACCCCACCCAGAACCCATACAGGCTAGCAGCTGTCTCTGAGTATATGGTGGCTCAGTGTGTGTGTGTGTGTGTGTGTGTGTGTTTGTGTGTGTGTGTGTGTGTGTGTGTGTGTGTGTTTGTGTGTGCACGTACGTGTGCGTGTCTGTGTGAAAAAAAATCCACCTTCTTGGAAGAACACTCTGCTCTGCTCTACCTTTGTAAGAGAACACAGAGACCTGGTCATTCCTCACAGTCAAACCGTTGACATTCTTGGAGAGTGACGTCTAGCGTCTGCCTCCCTCTAGCCCTGGCATGTTGTTGGAGCAGACGCTTCGCCCCCCTCCGGCCCACCTCCACCGTGGCAGAGCCTGGCACGAGGGCACAAGGGCAGATTTGTTCACCCTGGCGCCAGGCCTGTGAGGGGGTGGGGGTGGGTAGCTGGGGAGGGTGGGTGGTTGGGTGCTGTGGGCTGTAGTAGTAGAGCAACGATGTGGACCTCAATGCCCAATGCCCACCTCTCCCTTCAACTGCCCATACACACACACACACACACACACACGCACAGGCACGCACGCACGCACACACACACACACACACACACACACACACACACACACACACACACACACTCTCTCCCTGGTGGAGTAAAAATGCCAATCTATAATACCACTGTGAATGAGATTCATGTGGATGAGTCACAGGAGAGAGTGGGCGCCTTGTGTACACACTCAGGCTGAATCACAGAGGCTCCAGTTCCCAAGCCGTGTGTGTGTGTGTGTGTGTGTGTGTGTGTGTATGTTGTTTCCCATCAGCTCCAGGCCCACTGCACCGTAGTAGCCACCCCTATGTGGAACGGGACCCTCATCTGTGTGTTCTCAGCTCTGCGGACCACCAGCAGCTCGGACCACAGGGAAAGGGCAACGCAGTGCCAACTCTGTCCTCATAAACAGGCCCGCAGCTCCATAGGGATTCTGGGTAATGTTGTATAACTAGCGGCAGCGGCGGTGGCGGCAGGGCTCCCTCAGGGTAATGAGCACCTGCTTATTAAGCTCGGCCCTTTTTGGTGTCAACCAAACAGCTATCTCACCATATCTCACGCAAGGTTCCCTGATCCTGGGTTTGGCACGGCGCTCCACGGTAATGTTTACATGTTCCTTTGTGTGTCGGAGGCTGCTGCTGCTACTGCTGCTACTGCTGCTACTGCTGCTACTGCTGCTACTGCTGCTACTGCTGCTGCAGGGCTAGTCTGTCACTGCTGGAGTGGCGTGCCAGAGTGGAAGCAGGACAGATTGCACATGGGAGACCCAGACGAGACTGCACACGTGCATGCACAAACGCACACACACACAGACACACAGACACAGACAGACAGACAGAGACACAAACACACACACAGGCACGCACGCACGCACGCACGCACGCACGCACGCACGCACGCACGCACACGCACACGCACACGCACACGCACACGCACACACACACACACACACACAGGCCAAGGCCAAGGCCAGGTGGACATACTCATGGCTGCTTTTAGAGAAACCCGCTGTGTGTTCAGTGAGGTGAGCCATCGGTTCAGAGCGTTGCAGCCAGAAATGTCATTTATAGAGCTGACACGAGACCCCTCGTCTACATGACATGACAGACATGTCATACCTGTTCTAGAGACACATTTCTAGCTGAACATTCTGTAGCGTTCCCAACCTCCTAAACAGGCCCCTGCCGTCTCGGGGCGCTGCCTCTCTTTCATCAGGGCTACACCCTGAGCTCTCTCTCTCTCTCTCTCTCTCTCTCTCTCTCTCTCTCTCTCTCTCTCTCTCTCTCTCTCTCTCTCTCTCTCTCTCTCTCTCTCTCTTCTGAGGCCCTTATTGGTAGCAGACTAAGAGGCCCTTTCTTGTTGGAGTGCATGTTTCCTACACTACTCCCAGAACATTCTGTGACCTATGGCGATGAACCAAGCAGAAGTGGGGCTCTAGCGTTGGAGCTGCCATCGGGAACGGACGAGAGAGTAGAGCGCGTCGAGGATGAAAGCCATTAAGGAGGCCCTTCCGTTGAGCCACAGGTTCTAAATGCCTGGAATGTCGGTGTTCCGGGAAAAAAAACGCTGGGTTCTAAAAAAGAGAACCCCCCCCCCTCCGCGCCCTGAGTCAATGGGACGAACGCACGGAAGGGGCTATTCACCGTGCTCTCCATGACATCTTAAAAGCCCAGGGTACAGGCTGTGAGGAGTGGTGCAAAGGGAGGGGAAGCTCCAGTAATCCCTCTTGGTTAAGATGGCGTAATCCCACCTTTACCAGGGGACAATGGACCTGCCACAGCGCCTCCTCCATTAGGAGGACAGGCCCCACAGGGAGAACAAATTGGTCATGACGAACACTCGGCCTGGTCTTGTACGAGTGCACCGCACAGACAAGCTAAGTCCATGGGAATGGAGAGAACAATGGAGGGAGGAATGACAGGAGCTTCCAATGTCTCATTCACTCCCAATGTGCCTTCTCCCACCTGTGCAAACACCATCAGGTAAGAGCACACACAAATAGGGAGATGACACCTCCGTGACCTCCACAGGCCGCCGGCTCACCACAGAAACCTTTATCTAAACCGGGGCCCCAGTGTTTGAACGCCAGCCACTCGTCTTTGTATTTTAATGTCTCCCTCTATAAATACCAACACCATTCGCAAACAGCGGTGCTTGAGCAATACGTCTCTACCAAAGGCAGCTCATTAACGGCCTTGTTTACGTCAAAAGTTCCCTTTCCTCACGCGAAACACCGCTTTTGTTTTTTTTTCTTCTTCTTTTTTTGTTTTCTTTGAAAGCCAGCACGTTTAAGAGAGATCACAACTACAAAGACAGCCGGGGCCTACTTCAAAACAAAACATAATGGGGATTTTTTTTTCTTTTTACTCCCGGTGGAATTGAAAAAATATGGATTCAAAGACAATATGGGTTTTGGCAGCCTTCATTCATGTGGGCTGATGTATGAGGCGAGGTGTGTGTGCTCCGCACATTGTGTTGGATGTGCTGGGGTGTACATCGTGTTCAGATCTAATCACAAGACCTTTCCCCCCAACCACAATGTGTTGATTAACTAGCACTAGGTTTATAGAGCCAGAGAACACACACAGTCAGCATCACCTGCCAAGCTGTCTTCCTCATTGCCAAACATGAAGACAAAAACTACACAAAACAACAGCAATATGAGAAAGGTGAACTCATGGAAACTTTATATGGGAGCATGTGTGGTAACTGGCAAACACCTGACATATTGTACTTTGAAAGTGCCCTGTTAGTGGGCAACATGCAAACTCATTATTTCTGTTTCCTCCTCCTCTATGTACTGGGTCTCTCAACTGAATAATACTTCATTGAAAAAATGGTCCTGCACAGAACCAGGAATCCAGCCAAACAAACCCACTTGCACAACGAATGTACAGTACACCAGGGAAGAGATTAAAAAAGTGAACATCAAAGAACTTGACAGGAGTACAGTAGGCAGGAGAACAATGTGGGCTCCAAGCACATATGACTGTAATAACCAGGTAATGTTTGACAGCACACCTTTACAACTGTGTTATTCATTTATACATTCTGATGGCCAAAATGTACATTTCTACAGAGAATACAAAACATTTTAGATTTCAGGTCTCGCACTACCGATGGGAGTCGAACCGTCAACTAACCTTTCCCTAGTCACTCTCCCCTACATTTCGGCGATGAATATACAGTAAAAAAATACAAAATGACAAAAATATTGGAGCCTTGGAACCTTTAACCCATAAATTCCACTCCTTTAGAAGAATTTTGTTTTCATTCAGATTCCAGTTCTCTGACCCTCCTCCTCCTCTTGACCAGCAGATATGCTCCAGACTATATAGCTGCTGTCCATCAGTAGCTGAGCACTGTCGCCGTGGCTCCAGCTAGGACTGTGTCTTATCAGCAGAGTGTGATAAGGTGGTAGACCGCCTGCACTGCCCCATTATCAGCCATTATCAACCATTATCAACCATTATCTGCCTAATGAGCTGGAGGAGACTCACACCTGCTGAGAGAGGCACACAGGGGAGATAGAGAACTCAGTCACACGTCACACCAAGCACAACTCTAGAGGTGCACGGTCCTTCATTTATTTTCTGCCATATGGCTGGCCTGCCACTTGATCTGGGGGATATTCCATAAAAGTCGCTAAAGGAAAATCCAGGCTTATGTTTGATGACTATTGTGAGACTTACCAGAATAAGCCTGGATTTTCCTTTAGCGACATTGATGGAATACCCCCCTGGTATAAAGTTGGGAGATGTGGCTAGGTTAAATGTGACCACTCTCAGATAGACAGGGCTCTGGATGCGAGGACAAACAGCCTGTGGGATTGAAATGATCGTTTTAAACATAATTTCAAAGCTATACGGTGTTTGTTTACAAAAACATTGTTTACAAGCGATGAAGTAAAGCAACCCTATATTATGGGTTACGATAAGGCAAGCCAGCTGTCCTCAAGCTCATTAGGCATTTATGAGTCATATTCTTCAAGAATCAAAGCTTGTGGTATTGAACAGCAGAACAAGTTGCGTATGGATCCGTCACAAGACAAAGGATAAAACTGTAATGTCATGACACAACTATTTAAGTTAGGCTTTTGTGAGATTCACTATGCAACATTCATTTACATTTTTTACATTTAGCAGACACATTTATCCAAAGCGACTTACAACAAGTACATTTGTCTATACATCAGTCATCATGAGAAAAATCTATGCTAGGACCCCAGGTGCCATTGGCAGTCACAATGTTAGAAGCTTTTTAAAAATGTTATTATTATTATTGTTATTATTATTAACAGTTGAGGAACTGTACAGAGGGGTAGTGGGGGGTGAAGAGGTCTTTAGGAGGGAGTCAAGCTGTCATTCAGTATGGGTAGTTACTGATGTTATACATTCAGTATGGGTAGTTACTGATGTTATCCATTCAGTATGGGTAGTTACTGATGTTATACATTCAGTATGGGTAGTTAGTTACTGATTGGGACAAGACAAGCCAGACCTTGCAGTAATGTCAGGTCTGTGAGAAGCACAGCATGGCAAAATACCCTCCGTCAGCTGTAAACTGTGACTGTTGAGCATGTTCCCAGTACGTCTCATTTAACACCGAATAGACGCCTCAAAACCGTTTTCAGATTGAGGGGGCTGAGTCACAAGGCGAACCTTTGATACTGTGTCCAAGTAAGAGGGAGAAGAAAAAAAAATCCCCCAGAAACATGTGGCTGTCGCTGCATCTTTGACAGGAACACTATTTCGATTCAGACTGGAAGAAGGACATAAATCAAACAACTTCCTAAGTATTTATTAGCTTTGGGTATGGTCTGTTTGAGACTCTGTGTTCAAATCAGCTCACAGCCACTAATCTGGAACCTCCGACTGAGCCTGTCTGAGCGGCTAGGGCAGACGGCTGGCCCTGGAAGGCCCTGGAAGGTGTGACAGCCCGGCGCAGGGCCATGGAAGGCCACTGAGAGAGAGAGTGCAGGGCTGGGTTGGAATGGCAGATAGTGCCCTAAGCACCCACGGGGGGTGGGGGGTGGGGGGGGGGGAAGGGGAGCTCACAGCCCATGCGGGCCACTTCTCTCCAGACGTTGAGAGTAGCCAGCGAGAAATAGGAACTACGTGACCACATGAGGAAGAGTGAGGAGCCAAAAACATTCCGCAAACCGGCTGTGTTCGCACATTATCTCCACCGTGTGTGTGTGTGTGTGTGTGTTTGAGTGTGTGTGTGTGTGTGTGTGTATGTGTGTGTGTATGGAGCAGACAGCATGGATATCCCACCCAGAGAACACTCTGTGGCTCTTACATCACTCTTCATTGACGGCCAGCCAGCACGGACTTTCTTTCTATCATGGATGTAATGATAGACATGTCTGACAGGGTTGGGTTTTTGTATGTACAAAGTTTCAGTTTTTCAGTTTATTGAGAAATCATTGAAAATAAAAGCCCTATTGGCAATCGTTGAATCATAACATATAGATCAATCTACTTCCTGAATTGATACTGAAATGATCCCGATCCTGTGTAACCAAGTTGAAGTCTCCTCAATTTGAAATACCCCCACCGTCAGTATCAATAGCCTTTCCCCAGCGATCCCCAGAGCCTATTGAGAATATTCAATAGGGCTGCATTCCCTCACCTGGACCATAACCAACACTTCTCAATGTACCCTTCCCAACCATAGACCTCCCGCATAGCACCTCTGTACCCCGGCCAGGCACTCACTACACAACCTCCTGGGCTGTAGCATTCCTGGGATGACTAGGACGAGGCAGAAAGGAAAGGAGCAATCCAAGGACAACAAAGATTGTGTGCATTTCCTCCTAACACCCACCCCAGCACACATACACACAGACACGAGATACCCAACCTCAACTGACCGCCTGCACGAACGCACACACGCACGCACGCACGCACGCACGCACGCACGCACGCACACACACAAACACGCACGCACACACGCACGCACACACACGCGCACACACACACACACACACACACACACACACACACACGCACACACACACGCACACACACACGCACCCACACACACACACACACACACACACACACACACACACACAATGAATAAATACAGAGAACAATGGTGTGATTACTCCAGAGAGGTCAGGGTCTGGCCAGCATTCTTGAGGCCTATCTGGCTGTGGTCAGATACCTGGTCACAGCAAGCCTGACTTGATGCGCTCAGTCTTCTTACTGAAAGGATTTGAGGACGCCACCATCGACAAACCACTTTAGGACAAGAATGAATTATAACACACCACTGACTGCGGGTGTCAGCACTACCCCAAATCATCAATTAAAAATGCTGAACCTGATATTGAAACATTTGCACCACACTCAAATTCACCTAGATGCAACTTCCATATCATATCCAAACCATACCTAGCCAACTCAAAATCAAACCAACAAAAAGCATTAACCCCACTGAAAGAAATAAGCTGGGTTTGAGATGGTGATTCACTGTGGACTTGTTTACTTTTCCTTACAATGCAGTGTTTATTTCCTGCAACTCTAGGGACATTTAAAGAGTCTCCAGTCAGCAGTGGAGGATCATAGAGGCAAACAGCACCCCTCAGTCTGGCCTGATGTACTCTACCAGCCCAGTAGGTGTCATCAGTCCTGCTTTGATTTACATTAACTGCTTTTCAACTTGGCAGGAGGTGCAAACGTGTGCACCTCTACATTTCCGTAGCGAATCCCAGAAAAGGCATGCGTGTTTGGTATCCGACGGGCGCCGCTGATTCAAACAGGGTCGCTTCAGAAGGCGCACTTATGTGCAGCCCCGTGGTCGAGGTGTTTTGTCAGTAAACAGAGCACAGGGCCACTCTCTGGTGCAGTTATTCACTAAACAAATTTACCACTAAAAGGATGTTTTGTCTCTGTTGACCCTTGAATACATTTGTATGTCTGGTTGGGAGCCAAAGTGGAGTTCACAGAATTGTTAACGGAATTCCTTTGAATTAAACATGTGAGAGAAGCGAGGGCTTTCTGGGTGAAGTGGACTGACTCCTCTCTGACTGAGTGCTGAAGACAAACATTTTCCAACAAACAAAAATATTTGCACAGCCAAAAGCAAGAATTTGGTAAACGCCAACTCTGTACTATTATTCTATTTTTATAGGTTTTAAACTTAAGACAATGTCAATTAACTGGATTAATTGTGCAAAAACGTTGAGGTGATATTTTCTCTCTAGTATCACCAGATACACGTTCATACAGATAGTTTCCAGAAATTAGGTCAGAGAGGAAAAGGGTGAATTTTAAAGTAACAATCATTCCAAAATACTGCACCAAGATAGTACGATATAACATGTCTTTGTCTTACCTCTAGCCTCACAGGACAACAGAATTAACATCAAGGTACACAGAGCCAGACACCCATCCTTAGTGAACATGTTCAGCAAGTGCAGTTTACAGTCTGTCGAAAGGGCAGAAGAGATGATTCCATGACAAATATAGCTTATAACAGTACTGGACTTGATTGAGTTGACCAAGTTACGTTTAAATTACATCTCCACATTGACATAATTAAATGTACACACAACTTCAATGAAGTGCGCAGATTAGGGATACTCACATGTCACGTCTCCTCCAGCCAAATCCTTCCACTGAATGGATGTCAACACAATGTCACTGTAAAGTCTGACGGAGAAATCAAAAGTCTTGACGCATACAATTAATCAAATATAATTAGATTCCATGTGAAAAATAGCTGTCTCCTATCGTCTGATATAGTATAATTTAGTTTTCATTTTTTTAAATGCCAGTCCTCGGGGAAAAAAAGGTGAAATAACGGGTAATGGTCAAGTTGGAGGGCGCCCCTCTCTCTTCATCCCTGTTGTGTCCTTCTGCATCCTTCTTGCCATGAGGAAAAGAGGCGAAGTTTCCAGAGTATCACAGCTGTGGAGCCGCTGGCCAATCGTGGACCAGCTTGAATTCCACTGCGCTTCGCCGCAGCGATGCTTGGTCGCCCCCTCTGGGACAATTCATGCAGTGCCCACTCTCAAAGTTGAAGAGGGTTTCGGCGACCATTTGAAATATATTTGAGTTTTCATTTCTGTATAAAAAGTACAGTAAGATTAAGGAAAAATTCACAAACCTATATGTTTCAACAATTAACACAAACTAAGATAAACAAAGCTACTGGTTACCACATTGAGAACAATGGCAGATGGACACAGAGCATTTAGACTAGGTCATCAGAAGATAACAAACTGGCATTTACTTAGAAGTGTATGACTTTTTTCCCCCAATCATGAGATTTGTTAAGTGATGGGAGTGTGCACAAATATATATAGATATACCCATTATATTTATGATATTGACCCCTCACTTTTGAGGAAGATAAGATATTTGCTCTAAAAAGTTCTGAATCTGCATACAGAGCAGTACTACCTCTCACCATCATATCCCATAAAGTCTGAGCTCATTACATTCAGATCTTCAGTCATGCATAGATTTTATTTCTAAATAAGGGTACAGTATAACATTTTAAGCTGCCCTCAATAGTGCCTAGACAAGAGAAAATACCACAGAATACCCGATAGACAAGAGATTGCAAAGAACACATTTTATTTATACAGCATACGTCCATTACACAGTGAACGCAGAGCACCTCTTGGGACAGTGCATGACAGCATCTTCAGGCCCAACACAATAAAATGGCTGGAAACACAATGTCACTGTAGCAACAAGGAGTAAAAGGCCTGGTCCCGCAGACTTCCTGTTATGTGGAGATCTTTCTTGGTCAGGTGGTCGGAAATGATATATTGATGACTCAGAGAGAAGGTTGAATCGTAATCATTGTATTAGGCAGATCTGAGTTGCATTCTCTTGTACAGATGTTTCCAAGGCAGCATGCTCTGTTAAGTCCAAGCATGGCTACGACATAAGAGATGTCGAGCTTGGCTGCGACTGGTGCCGAGCCTGGCTGTGGCATAAAGAGATGCCAAGCAAAGTACTGATGTTTGTTACAGCTTATATACCGTTCTCAGAGGAAATAGCTTTACCTCGTAACTTACAATACTGACATTAGTTCCCATACATGGCTATCCTGTGTTCATGCTGTTCTGCTCTGCTGACCACTGGGTTAGGCTCCTATGTCCTTAGAGCTAAACTGGCCTCACTTACTTGATATGGTATATGCCTGCTCCTAAGAATGTTGTTTACTACTGAGAGTGGGCACACTTAAAGTATGTTTAAGGTTAAACAATGTGTATTGCAATATTCACAAGATTGGCATTATAGTCACACAAAAACACATCATAACACTTCCTTTCCCCTTGAAGGACCAGATCAGCTCAAAGGCCAAGTGACCCAGCAGTAGTACCAGAGGCAGCTGGACTGCCAGTCATCTGCAGGATTCCTGTTCCTCTCCCAGTTTGACCAGATTCACCTGTAGAAGTACATGACAAATTACAAATCTCTTCACCATTGACAAACAGAGTTAAACAGAATTGAAAATGTTGTCTCAGGTCTTCTAGTCAGATTATTGTAGATTGAGTCTACTTTAAACTGTGCCAAAGTCCTGCAATTATTCTCCCAAGTTTAAAGAGATCATAACGAGGAAGTAGCCTCTGCTATGATAGTACATCTTGGGTTGTACGTCACTTCAAATGCAACAAGTGAATTACCTGGCATCAAATCCCACTGAAATTCAACATGAAGCACATTCAGTCCAAGCAGCTACATGAATGATTCCTGTAAAAGACAAAGAATAAATGTCAGGACCTCAAGCCAAAACAAATCCAACCACAATCTTCAAATATTGTGCTCAGGGTTCTGAGATGTCATCACCATAAATTCAGAATGAGGTTGATATCAGCAATGCACAACATTCATTGTTCACTCCCAACACCAAGCTTGAATTCCACTGTGCTTCGCCGCAGCGATGCTTGGTCGCCCCCT
Source organism: Nansenia antarctica (assembly GCF_963989245.1). NCBI lineage: Eukaryota > Metazoa > Chordata > Actinopteri > Argentiniformes > Microstomatidae > Nansenia > Nansenia antarctica. The sequence continues at coordinate 22,118,362 of NC_137688.1, forward strand.
CTGGGACAATTCATGCAGTGCCCACTGTCAAAGTTGAAGAGGGTTTAGGCGCCCATTTGAAATATATTTTGAGTTTTTATTTCTGTATAAATTGTACAGTAAGATTAAGGAAAAATTCACAAACCTATATGTTTCAACAATTAACACAAACTAAGATAAACAAAGCTACTGGTTACCACATTGAGAACAATGGCAGATGGACAGTGAGCATTTAGACTAGAGGTTATCAGAAGATAACAAACAGGTATTTACTTAGAAGTGTATGACTTTTTTCCCCCCAATCAGACTGCTCGTGGGTGGATGTGAGTTAAGCAGAATTGAAAATGTTGTCTCAGGTCTTCTAGTCAGATTATTGTAGATTGAGTCTACTTTAAACTGTGCCAAAGTCCTGTAATTATTCTCCCAAGTTTAAAGAGATCATAACGAGGAAGTAGCCTCTGCTATGATAGTACATCTTGGGTTGTACATAACTTCAAATGCCAGTAGTGTGCACAAATATATATATACCCATTATATTTATGATATTGACCCCTCACTTTTGAGGAAGATATAAGGTATTTGCTGTAAAAAGTTCTGAATCTGCATACAGAGCAGTACTACTCCTCACCATCATATCCCATAAAGTCAAGACAAAGAATAAATGTCAGGACCTCAAGCCAAAACAGATCCAACCACAATCTTCAAATATTGTGCTCAGGGTTCTGAGATGTCATCACCATAAATTCAGAATGAGGTTGATATCAGCAATGCACAACATTCATTATTCACTCCCAACACCAAAAGAACATTACCTGGCATCAAGGCCGACTGAAATATTGCAGGCATTTCAGAATCGACCCAGTACAAGCAGCTCCATGCTCGTCTGCATCATTCCTGTGAACGAGACCAAATACAAGATTCAGCATCTACGAGCAAAACACATCCACCCACGAGCAGTCTGAAGAATAGTGCTCAGGGTTTGAGATGTCATCACCATAAATTAAGAATGATGTGTTGATAGTATCATCATTGCACAACTTACGCTCACGGGGCTACCAAACACTCAACAAACGTTGCTCCCATCCTCACCTTCAGTGGAGTCGTAGAAGATCAAAATGATTGTCTGAAAATGTAGTGGAGACACATTAGTTAACTATTGTTGCTTGTCTACACACAGAGCAAACGTGCACTCTAGATTTGTTCACTAAATCAAATGTAGAATAGTTGGCTTGTGTTAGCCCACAGACTAGGGCCGCCCCAACGTGCGGGTGCAGCCAACTCTCGAGCAGGCACAGCTCTGCAGTAGGCCAGCATCAATAGCCACCAAAACAGTGTCAACTGAGCCAGGCCAGATTAGCAGAGCCTTCTTCTTCCAGCAGTGTAACACAGACAAGGCATGGGGCTGGCCTGTACTGCTGACTACCGCTGGGGTACAGGAACTATTATCAATCACTATATCATGATAACGTACCGTCTTAACAATCACTAACTGGTAAAAGGCACACAAGAAAACACCAATTACCTTGGATGGATTAGGTTACTCCCAACTGCAGTCCTCCCATGTGCGTTGATTTGAGTGGTGGTCCACTCTAAGGACAATTGAAAAAACAGTATGAGGTTTTGTTAATGTATTGCATAAACACTTTCACGTCACTCTTTAAACATTAGAACATCGATTGCAGTTTCAAACACTTCCTATAAGCAACCTTCCTTGGGCCTTGGCTTGAAACCACGTGCCACGTTAGCTAGTTAGCCTCGCATGTGAAACTAGCCAGTCATCCAGCTGCTCGGTATGGCTACGCAGGAAGCTAACGAACTTAGCTGGACAACCCATGACTTCGATGAATACTATAATATTCGTTTTAACGGAACAACCTAGCAGATATTGTTCAGCTAGCTTTCAAAACGATATGATAACAGGAGGACCGGTAGTGGGACGCTACGCTAGCACATGCAAGCACTGCATCAAAACGCGTTCAAGTCAAAATCCCTTGACCCTACTAGTTCATAATTTCAAAGTTAATCCCTGCTGAAATGGTAGTGCTATTGAGCCTGGCTAATTCTATTCACTGTTTCGTTTCTAAACTAGACAATCTTACCATTGCTGAATATAGGCTGTGTCCACCATCCAAAACCATGTCTGCAAGTGAGACCGAAGAAGGGGACGCGTGTACCTTTATAGTTCTCTACCGCTATGCATGGTGGGACACTCAAGACTCCAACCAAGAAGCTGAAGCTTGAAGGAAAAGGTCAGCTATCTGTTGTCAATTGAACTACTTATTTCGTACGTTATACGCACTTATAGTTACACTAGTTACACTACAGTTACACTCAATATGTACACATTCAATACGCAAACAGCAGACGTTCATGGTGTGAAAGTAGAAAGCATTGAATAAAAGCAACCAATACTCGAAAAATAACATTCATAATGATCACAGGTTGGATCAGAATCAGAATCAGAATCAGAATGACTTTATTCGCCAAGTAGGTTTTCACATACAAGGAATTTGCTGTGGTTGTTGGTGCAAACAGGCAACATAATAATAATAATAATAATAATAATAATAATAATAATAATAATAATAATAATAATAATTAAAAGTAGTGCAAAAAACGTCAAGAAGCATAGATATAAAATAAGGTAAGATATAAATATGAATGAATATTTACAATATATAGTGTCTATGGGGGCGGGGTAAGAGAAAAGTGCTATACAAATAAAAGTTATTGTTATTACGTAACCCAAATTAAAGACCAAATGTTGAATTCAAAATGAACCCTTATGACCTAGTGATGTCATAATTAGCCTTTGTTGCATTGTGATGTAAAATCGCGTCAGTACTTGGACCACCATGTAGACAGTTCTATTGGTTTAGTTCGTGAAAATCAGCAATATGGTAAGATGATTAGTATTTTCTTTAACATTTGACCTGAATTTGAAGATAAAGATTGAATCTATTTTAGGCAGAGGTCACATTGAAGAAGCTTGGTATTATAAAGTCCCAAATATCTTTTAGGATTTAATTCATCCACTAAATCAAAAATATAGTCACTCATACTCAAATACAGTCAAATTTGAAGTTTGATCAAAGTTGTCTCTATCTTCACAGGATAAGCCAAATAAAGCAAAGAAAACTAAGAGAAAGAAGAAATCAACCAAAAAAGTTAACAATGTGAGTGCTAACTCTCCTGTGTCATATTCTATCTTCAACCTTTATTTAGCTAAATAATTAATATTGTGTGGCTCAAAGTCAGCTATATTCAGACCCTTACTATTGTGCCATGCACTCTTTTTAAACTCCTCCTACTGAGGAGGTAATTCAGGGATATGTATCTAGCTTCTGTCATCAGTATCTATCACAGGTTGATAGTGTAAGAACTCAGTCCAATAACAGCTGTGCAGGGTGTGTATTGTTGGACAAAGAGAGTCTACTGTGTGATGATTGACAGGGTGAATAGGACTGTGAAGAGCCTTCTTTGACTGAATACAGTTTAACAGAAAAGTTATTGTGCTCTTTGTCTGTTCCTGATACACGTGATCTATTCCTTTCTACCCTTTTAGTCTGAGACCAGATGCGACAACACACTTAGCGATGTCCTGAGTTTGCCCTGTCATGAAGGTAGCTAGAACAAAATGTGTTCCCCTTCATTTTAACTGTGGTAATTGATGTACACCTTTTAAGAAACAAATGCTCTAATGTAGCACATTGTCTTTTTGAAGTGCTTTCAGATTTTGAGACGGTGGAGGATCTCCCACTTGATGAAGGTAAAGCTTCTCTAAGATGTTGGTGTGCATTCAAATACACAACTTAGCTGTTTTATATCTATGAGACTGTTTTATACAATGCAGTATGAACTTTGTTTTGGCACATTTGTCGACGAGGTATGTCAACAACTAAGGGCTAAAATGTCATAACAAAAAAAATACAATTGCACAAATACAGCATATGTCTTTTTAAAACACTACTTCTTCATTCCAGAGCCAAACAAGAAAAAGAAAAACACTAAAGAGAAGAAAAAGGAGAAGAAAAAGGAGGTCCAAGCTGTCTGTGCTGCCCCCTCCAGCTGTGGTAATGATGACCAGGCTGTGTCACCTTCCTGTAACAAGGAGCCTACCATGGGAAGAGGCAAGCTGGTTCTCAAGCCTCTGGTTCTCAAGCCTCTGGTTCACAGGCCTCTGGTTCACAGGCTGTCATCCGTCCTTAAACTGGTATGGTCTCTATTGTCTCTCATTGTGTAAAATAATCACAATTAATGTGCTCTTAAGGATGCCCCATACAGATGTCAGACCTTTTGATAACATATACCTCTATCTCAGGACTTGGATAAGAATCAGAAAGAGGATTCTGAGACCTCTATTGCTGAGGAAATTGAGGACCAGCCCTATGCCTCCTCCAACCACAGTGCAGGTGATCAGGCTGCCTCCTCCGCCCAGAGCAAGAGAGTCTTGGAGACACCAGCTATGGGGGAGGACAAGTCCTGTACCAGTGGACAGGCATCCCTGAAACAACTGGTGAGAGTTACTCTGGATTGAGGATAATATGGATAATAATAATTGATTAGTTCATCTATAGTGTCTCAAGTCCCTTGTTATATTGTATGTATTGGTGACAAGTAGAGATGTGAATCAGAGAGTAGCCACTATGTTTACTATGGCTCTGTCATGTGATGTTTCTTCCCTAGGATTGTGATGAAGAGCGTAGAGAGGAGTCTCAGTTATCCGTTGCTGATGATATCAAGGAGCAAAAGAAGAAAAAGGAGGTCCAAGCTCTCCGCGCTGCCCCCTCCAGCCATGGTAATGATGACCAGGCTGTGTCACCTTCCTGTAACAAGGAGCCTACCATGGGAAGAGGCAAGCTGGTTCTCAAGCCTCTGGTTCTCAAGCCTCTGGTTCACAGGCCTCTGGTTCACAGGCTGTCATCCATCCTTAAACTGGTATGGTCTCTATTGTCTCTCATTGTGTAAAATAATCACAATCAATGTGCTCTTAAGGATGCCCCATACAGATGTCAGACCTTTTGATAACATATACCTCTATCTCAGGACTTGGATAAGAATCAGAAAGAGGATTCTGAGACCTCTATTGCTGAGGAAATTGAGGACCAGCCCTATGCCTCCTCCAACCACAGTGCAGGTGATCAGGCTGCCTCCTCCGCCCAGAGCAAGAGAGTCTTGGAGACACCAGCTATGGGGGAGGACAAGTCCTGTACCAGTGGACAGGCATCCCTGAAACAACTGGTGAGAGTTACTCTGGATTGAGGATCATATGGATAATAATAATTGATTAGTTCATCTATAGTGTCTCAAGTCCCTTGTTATATTGTATGTATTGGTGACAAGTAGAGATGTGAATCAGAGAGTAGCCACTATGTTTACTATGGCTCTGTCATGTGATGTTTCTTCCCTAGGATTGTGATGAAGAGCGTAGAGAGGAGTCTCAGTTATCCGTTGCTGATGATATCAAGGAGCAAAAGAAGAAAAAGGAGGTCCAAGCTCTCCGCGCTGCCCCCTCCAGCCATGGTAATGATGACCAGGCTGTGTCACCTTCCTGTAACAAGGAGCCTACCATGGGAAGAGGCAAGCTGGTTCTCAAGCCTCTGGTTCTCAAGCCTCTGGTTCACAGGCCTCTGGTTCACAGGCTGTCATCCGTCCTTAAACTGGTATGGTCTCTATTGTCTCTCATTGTGTAAAATAATCACAATCAATGTGCACTTAAGGATGCCCCATACAGATGTCAGACCTTTTGATAACATATACCTCTATCTCAGGACTTGGATACGAATCAGAAAGAGGATTCTGAGACCTCTATTGCTGAGGAAATTGAGGACCAGCCCTATGCCTCCTCCAACCACAGTGCAGGTGATCAGGCTGCCTCCTCCGCCCAGAGCAAGAGAGTCTTGGAGACACCAGCTATGGGGGAGGACAAGTCCTGTACCAGTGGACAGGCATCCCTGAAACAACTGGTGAGAGTTACTCTGGATTGAGGATAATATGGATAATAATAATTGATTAGTTCATCTATAGTGTCTCAAGTCCCTTGTTATATTGTATGTATTGGTGACAAGTAGAGATGTGAATCAGAGAGTAGCCACTATGTTTACTATGGCTCTGTCATGTGATGTTTCTTCCCTAGGATTGTGATGAAGAGCGTAGAGAGGAGTCTCAGTTATCCGTTGCTGATGATATCAAGGAGCAAAAGAAGAAAAAGGAGGTCCAAGCTCTCCGCGCTGCCCCCTCCAGCCATGGTAATGATGACCAGGCTGTGTCACCTTCCTGTAACAAGGAGCCTACCATGGGAAGAGGCAAGCTGGTTCTCAAGCCTCTGGTTCTCAAGCCTCTGGTTCACAGGCTGTCATCCGTCCTTAAACTGGTATGGTCTCTATTGTCTCTCATTGTGTAAAATAATCACAATCAATGTGCTCTTAAGGATGCCCCATACAGATGTCAGACCTTTTGATAACATAGTATACCTCTATCTCAGGACTTGGATAAGAATCAGAAAGAGGATTCTGAGACCTCTATTGCTGAGGAAATTGAGGACCAGCCCTATGCCTCCTCCAACCACAGTGCAGGTGATCAGGCTGCCTCCTCCGCCCAGAGCAAGAGAGTCTTGGAGACACCAGCTATGGGGGAGGACAAGTCCTGTACCAGTGGACAGGCATCCCTGAAACAACTGGTGAGAGTTACTCTGGATTGAGGATAATAATAATTGATTAGTTCATCTAGTGTCTCAAGTCCCTTGTTATATTGTATGTAGTGGTGACGAGTAGAGATGTGAATCAGAGAGTAGCCACTAGTTTACTATGGCTCTGTCATGTGATGTTTCTTCCCTAGGATTGTGATGAAGAGCGTAGAGAGGAGTCTCAGTTATCAGATGATATCAAGGAGCAATCAAGTAAACTACAAGACGAGCCCTCTGCCTCCTCCAGTCACAACCCTCATGACCAGGCTGCCTCTGAAAGTGGAAAGACATCCTTCCAAAACCTGGTGAGTTACCTGTAATTACCCAGTGTTATGTACAGTATAATGTCAAGAGTTAAGAGCTTGAGTTTAAATTCATGTTGAATTGATAGCTACTATAAGGTATTGGCACATCATTAGAGTGATCATTTGTCTCCCCTCAAATAACCAACCTCAGAATTGTGGCAAGGACTCTGAGATTGCTGCACTAAGAAAGGCTCTGGAGGAGGAGAGGGCAGCCAAAGCCGTTCTCCAGACTTCGCTGGACGGGGGAAAGTGCAGCTACCTCAAGATTCAGATGAGAGCCAACAAGATGGCCTCAGAGCTGAAAGAGGGTCAGAGCATGAACATAAAGCTCCAGGGGAAGCTCAAAACCGCCCTCTCCCTGCAGACCAGGGCACTGGAAGAGAGCAACCAGCTTGCAGAGGACAGGCAGGCCCAGGTCCAGAAGCTACAGGCCCTCAGCTCTGAACTTCAGGCCCTGCAGGAGGACAACACAGCCAAGAATGACCTCCTGTTATTGCAGCAGAGCATGAGCCAGAAGCTCCAATATGACCTGGAGACGGCTTTGTCCCAGCAGCGGAGAGCTGTGGAGGAGCGCGACAGCCTGGCTGCAGAGAATGAGGCCAGGGTTCAAGAGATGCAGGAGATAATGTCATCCCTGGAGGCAGAGAGAGCTCATAGGGCTGTGTTGGAGGACAGGCTTCAGAAGAACAGTGCTGTAAACGGGTCCAAGGTGCAGGCATTGCATGACAAAATCACAGCAAATGCTGTCCTCGATCAGATGGCCTCAGACCTGGAGGTGGAGAAAAACAGAAGCCAGCAACTCCAGAACGACCTCATGGCTGCCCTCTCACAGTGTATGAGAGGGCTAGACGAACGTGACCAGCTGGCTCTAGAAAGCCATCCCAGGCTTCTAAAGTTAAATGAGCTGAGCTCAGAAAATCAAAAGCTCCGGGGAGACCTTGAGACTGCTCTTTCTGAGCACCAAATGGTACTGGAGGATCACAACCGGTTGGTTGTGGAGAGCGAGGCCAAGCTCAGAGAGCTCCAAGATTTGACCACAGCCATGGAGGTGGAGAGGGCGAAGGGTGTTCAACTGCATGAGGGGCTCCAGAAAGAGACTGCCGAGAAGCAGGTCCTTAGCTGCGAAGTGCAGGCCTTGCGAGTGCAAAATGCAGCTTGCAATGCTAGTCTCTCTGAGAACATTGTGAGAGCTACTCAGATGGCCTCTGATCTAGGGGAAGAACAGAGTAGGAGCAGAAAGCTCCAAAGCAAAGTCCAAACTGCTCTCTCTGGGCAGAAGATGGCTCTAGATGAACAAAACCGACTGACTGTGGAGCTAAAGGATGTCAGACAGGTTTGCACTGAGCTGGAAGAGGCTGTGGCCATAGAGATGTCCGAATCAGAGAAAATCTCTGAGCAGCTCAAGGACTGGGACCAACAGCTCTATGAGAAGACTGTAGCCCTGGAGAAGAGTGTCATCGCTCAGCGTGTCATTAGTTCATCCCTGGAGGTAGAGCGGAAACACTTTGAGAAACTGACTATCGATAACCAGACCAGGATCGCACAGCTGACTGAGAGCCTCCAGGCCGAGACCGCTGCTAAACAAGTAAGCTATTTCAATGACTGTGATGCATTACGCCAGATTCAACATTTATTTACACAGTTTGTTATCTATCTGTATCTGTGTTTACAGTACAGTTTAAGCATCTAAGATAACAATTTTGAGAAGAAATATTACATTAATTTGCACGTTTAATGCTTCATGTTTAAGCTCCCTTGTCAGTGCTTTCATCTACGTGTGTGCGCGTGTGTATGCGTGTTCATCCCTTCTCTCATTCATTCACTGTCTCATTCATTCAGGGACTGAAGTTGGACCTCGTGGATAACCAGACCAGGATCAGAGAGCTGCAGGAGCGGAACGCACAGCTGACTGAGAGACTCCAGGCTGAGACCACTGCTGAACAAGTAAGATATTTCAATGACTGTGATGCATTAGGCCAGATTTACTGAGTGTTTACAGTTATTTACAAAGGGAATTAAGATCTAAGATAAACACCCATGTGTGTGTTCTGTTATCTATCTGGTATGATAGTACTGATATCTGGCAAGACCATTTTAACATTGCGAATTGAGTTCATTCATTCACTCTCTCATTCATTCACCCATCCATTCACTCTCTCATTGATTGATTCATTCTCTCATTCATTCAGGTCCTGAGGTTGGAGCTCCAGGAGTTGTCGTTGGAGCACCAGGCCCTGGTGATGGAGAGTAAAAACCTCCTCTCCAAACACAACTTCCTCATGGTCAAGAACCAGGGTCTGATGAACTCGCGTCAGGAACAATTTTCTGAGCATCAGACCCTCCAGTCTGAACATGAGGAAATGAGGAGCAAGTATGAGAGCCTCATCTCTCAACTCCAGGCCTCTCTTAAACAGGAGCAGTGCTCCAGCTACAAACTGAAGCTGAGAGCAAATCAGATGGCCTCCAACTTCAAAGAGAAGCAGAGAGAGAACAAAAAACTTCAGAGCGACCCCATTGCTGCCCTCTCTGGACAACAGAGGGTGGTAGAAGAGCGCAGCCGGCTAGCTGAGGAGCTAAAGGAGGCAAGGGACACCTATAGGGTACAGGAGGAGGCTATCATCAAACAGCTGGCTGAGACAGAGAACATCTTCAGCCAGTGGCACGACAGGGACCAGAAGATTCTTGACCAGACTGCAAACCTGAAGAACACCACAGCAGCCCTGAACAAGCTCAAGAAGAAACACAGTGCTCTGGAGAGGGAAAACGCAGCGTTAATATCAGAACACAAAGAGTTTTCCTCTGCACTTCAGCAACTGCTCTCTGACCAGGAAATCATCAAATCCAAGCTCAAGGTGATCTTTAACCTTTACTGATCCAACGGACCCACAGGTGGATTGGTATGGGTCTGTTGTCTGTCCACCACTGGCATTTTGGAGGGGATAGGGTTCAGTTGGTGGACCAGTGGTGGTCTAGTGAATAGTGAGTTGGACTGGTGATCGGAAGGAGGGTTGTGAATTCAAATCCCGCCTGGAATACCACCACTATTGTCGACACTTAGCCCTCAGTTACTCCAGGGGTAGCTACTCCCTGTAATTCGTAATTGTAAATCACCTTGGATTAAAAGCGTCTGCTAAATGGCAAATTCAGGCATTCCTTGGAATCATTTATCCCAAGTATTACACTAACATACTGAATCATTAGAATCAGTTCATTGAAAAGATTCGTTCACCGAATTGTTCAGTAGTACAATTCAAAGTAAAAATGTTTATTCAACGTCATTTTTTTTAATTCAAATTGAGCAAATCAAATTCAAAGTCAGTAATTCAGATTCAGATTCTAGTGGCACAGATCTCTGCCCATACATATTTTACCCCAGATTGTCATGGTAAGAAGAAAAATATTGGGTTTTCATCCTTGAAACGTATTGAAACGACCACACAAATGTACAGTTTGACACAAAATGTGTAATTATAGCTATAACATGTATGGGGTGTGGTAATTGCCAATGGGCTCTGATGTATTGTTGGCGGCCATTTTGAAAAAAAGCAGATCTCACTTGTGTCTTTGGATAAAAGTTTATCTATCACCCTGAGGTACTTGCATGCCAAAGGGGACATTTGTTGCATGAACTGAAGTCAACGCGCTATATTTTGGTCTAACAGCCTCGACTACTTCTCAATAATCGTATTTTCACGTTCGCAAGCTCTCAACGATCATATTCTGCTGTTGCACAATATTCTACTGCGCCCCATAGTGTCTTGGTGGTAAATTGCAGGCAATCAAAGGCATACTGTCATTCACAGGAGATTAATGCTGGTGCGCGTAGTTCTTTTGGAAAACGTGTTTATTTTAGAATATGTATCATATAAATAAATATAAATAATACTCATTACATTGACATTTATGATCAAATAATGGTTGTGGTAATGTATTATTAGCGACCCCCCACAGATGTATGATTTTACTGCTTTCATGGGAGCTCAGACCTTCCTTATGGGAGCTCAGCTCCCATTGGCTCCCACATAACTCGAACCCTGAAAATGAGGCCTGGCGCTAGTATGGAGGAGAGTCAGGCAGAGAGCGGGTCTGTGTAACCAAGGCCCTCTCTGCCTGATCCTCCTCCATACTATCAATGTATTAATAAATGTATTAAAAGTAAACTTGCAGGAATACTGTTTTTCAATATACCCTACCTTTAAACCCTGGCTGTAGAGCCTGGGAACATGTTTTATTTTACAGTTCCAGGAGGGAATGCCTAATCAGCATCTGGATATGCCACACCTGTCAGGTGGATGGATTATGTTGGCAAAGGAGAAGTACTCACTAACACAGATTTAAACAAATTTGTGAACACAATTTGAGAGAAATAGGCCTTTTGTGTACATAGAAAAAATCTTAGGTCGTTGATTTCAACTCTTGAAAAAATTGGAGCGAAAACAAAAGTGTTGCGTTTATATTTTTGTTCAGTATAATTGTTTGCCTGACTGGCCATCGGATTTGGGTTCCTAATAGCTAAAAAGCAATACTGTTTACTTATTTTATGCTATTAAATTAGCAAAGACCTCTGTAACCCTGTAGTTACTGCCAGTCAAACTAAAGGGACTGTTTTCCCCCAAAAAGGGGAGGGGGCATGACGCGAGGGCAACATACCTGGATGCATTGCTCTGATGAATGGTCTTAGGTCTGTCTGCTGAGACAGTAAATCAGGGGTCCCCAAACTCCGGCCCGCGGGCCGGACACGGCCCGCCCCCACACTTGGACCGGCCCTTTGAACAACGTCAATTTTCTACAGGCGTTGCACTCGGTGGATTTCTGTCATTTCTGACTGCAATAGCGGCACTGCGCCGACGTGGTGGCGGGGGCGCTGTTTCGCAAATAAGTTATCTTTCGTTTTTGCTAGTGAAATAGCTGATAGTTGATGTTGACTGCTCAAGGAGAATACATATTTGAAAGTACAGAATGCCTGAGAGCCTTATATTGCATTATATTACATTATATTTTGATCATCTGGTGCCTGAATATTGTGTTTTCCTTTGCATAAATAATGACATTTCCACCATAAATTGATGCAGAAAGGTCACAAATTGGTGCATATCAATTCACCAGAATGGTAGAAATTAAGTGTTTGATGCTCGTTTAAGGACCCCCAGACAGCCCTGCTTCATGGGTCCCCCCGTGTATGATGAGGGTCCTCCCTCATGTATCAGACTGTAAAACTGATTATATTTCATTGACATATCACTATAGGTATAAATTCCATCCAAATTCAACTGTTTAGACTTTGTTTGCATCCACCAGTGCTCTCCTGCGCGCAATTGCTTTGCGCAACCGCCTCCATTTCACTCCGTTCCATATTATTTTATGTTAGAGACCGACCCAGGCCCCCCATCACAGAAAGGAAAAATGATGTGGCCCTCACAGAAAAAAGTTTGGGGACCCCTGCAGTAAATGAACAGACTTCTGAACAACATCATGAGATTCATCTGCCCAAAACGAAATAAAATTCCAGATGTATAATTTAGCAATTAGGTCAATAACCATGAACTTGTCAGTGTTTGAATGAATTAATGAATGAATGGTCTTTATTGTCATTTATATCGTACAGGTACCATACAACGAAATTTGGGAGGGGGGGCTCCCCTGGTGCTAGGAAAAAAATACTAAAAACAAGAAGGGAAAAGAGCTGGTTTACATAAATAAAGGCTATATACACTATCCACTATACTATACTATACAAATAAAACACTGTGCTGTACTCTATGCTATGCTATAAATATCCTAACATTTCCTATCTCTGAACCTTATGTGCACAAGGGTTGTCATATTGCACATAGTATTATTGCACATTCATTTAAAGTGTCGCAGTTTGCAGGTTTGAAATGTTCACAGTTGTGTTTCAGTATTGCACTTGATTACAATCTAGTAGCTGCCATCAAATTGTCTAGATTGTCCAGGGCCTAGAACCTAGGTCTTTGCTGTGTTCAGGGCCTGAATGGCCCTAGGGTAGAAGCTGAGCTTCAGTCTATTTGTCCTTGCGGACATGGTCCTGAACCGCCTGCCCGAGGGCAGCCGAACAAAGTGTTCGTTCCCAGGGTGGGATGGGTCTCTGGAGATCTTGGAGGCCTTCCTGAGGCAGCGTGTGTTGTACAGCTCTTCCAGAGAGGGGAGGGGGGCGCCGATGATCTTCTGGGCCGATCTCACGACTCTCTGTAGCGCTTTCCTCTCTGCGGCTGTGCAGCTGGAGAACCACACGCAGATGCAGTAGGTGAGGATGCTCTCCACTGTGCAGCGGTAGAAGGTCACAAGCAGCTCCTGTTTGAGGTGGTATTTCCTGAGGACTCTCAGGAAGTAGAGCCGCTGTTGTGCCTTCTTGATGATGGCTGCTGTGTTGGTCTTCCAGGACAGGTCATCCTGTATGTGCACCCCCAGGAATCGGAGGGTTGAGACTCTCTCCACGCTCCCTCCATCGACGAGCAGGGGCTGGACCTCCGATTTTTTCCTCCTGAAGTCCACGATGATTTCCTGGGTCTTTGACTTAATGCTTACAAAATATATGAGTAACCCATCCACCTTGTAGTACAGACATTTACATTTTTGGCATTTATCTGACACCTTCCATCCAAAGCAACTTACAACAAATACATTTGTCTAAGTAAGTGAATCATCTATCCAACAGTCATCACAAGAAAAAGTAATCTACACTAGTAGATACACTTGCAGGTAGCTGCCATGTGAAAATTTTACCAAATACCATATTTCAAAACATCAAACACAAACCTGTTGAAATTTAGAATTTTATTAGAAAAGACAGCAACAGTAATTGAGACCCCAATTTTCACTCCCCAATATCATATCCCCCAACCACTCTTCCATTTCACGTGAACTACTTATTGTACAACAATCCACCGCATACCAGACATCTTCCTCTTCCTCTTCTTTTGCTCACTACGTCTGGTGGGTAGGAGGCAGTGCACATCATCAAACTGTTATGGCAAAACAAAAACCTCTGGGGAATGACTTACATTCTTATTCACCAAAGTAAGGAGAGAATCTTATCCATACCAATGTGCATTCTCCTCCTCCTCTCACACTCATAGGGATATTCTACATTACCATGCCAACAACAAATGTACGTAGATATAGTTCTATTTGTATGCATGGTGGTAATGTCAAGACAGATACTCATTCACAGCTCAAACCAATGAGAAGGTCATGAGGAATGAGCCAATCGTGCTACTCTGCACTGAATGGAATAACAGCTATGAAGATTCAACTGCCTTAAAGGAAATAAAACCCAGACGTTGCGTTGTCACATTATACATCTTAGACCACATAATATGTGGTTTACTTATATCACTGTACATATGCAAAGGTTTGGATAGACAGACCTGACTGACAAAAACATGAAGCTATAGAGCGGCCAAGCTTCTTCATCTATTGCATTTCCACTGGAGTCTAATCAGTTGAACAGACAAGAGGCAAAGCCACCAATGAAGCACGCAAAAAAACGCAATTTCTAAACAGTTCATTATCTCACAACAGATGAAAATAAATGGTTTAAAAATGGACAGGAATATATTGTTCTGACAATTAAATTACAAAGAGGTGGAGGAACATACAATGACATTATTATACCATGTAGCTTACTGCAAAAACACAGTATGTGAGAATGACTTGAGCACAACGGTCACTCGCTCAGGACCACACGCCCACGCTCCCAAGCCCATCGGTCCATGTCCCCATTGTCTCCATGACAACCACAAGTGCAAAGGTTCTACTGCTTGTCTTCCTTCTTGTCCTCCCCAGAAGAAGAGCCTGAGCTGCTGCCACTGCTGCTGCCACTGCTGCCGCCACTGCTGCTGCCACTGCTGCCGCCACTGCTGCCTTCTCTTTCTGATGCCATCTGGTAGGGAAATCAAGAACAAGTGCAATCAATCATCACACTTTATTCAAACAAACTGACGGCGGGTGTCTTTTTTTTACGTGTATCGCTAGTTGAGCATAGAAACTGCAATATTCCAATGGTAAATTCTTTCCTTCGTAACACCTTTGTCTCTCTTGGAAAATAAGATGTTCAATCACCAAAGTTGAACTTTGTTTTTTTTGTGTGTCCTTTGCAACACAAGTGAATCTGACATTTCTGGGGTGTTGATCTACACAACCAATTACCTTCTTGTAGGCCATTTCGAAGAGTTTGAGTGAGGCCTGCTGAAGTGTAGTGGCTGCCTGTTTGATGTTCTCGCCAGTCTCTTCATCCTTCCGTGACAGCAGATCCTTCACTTTGATGATCTCCTCCTTGAGTTTGTTGCACTGAGGAAAAATGGGGAAAGACAGTCAATTACAAGCACTAGAGCAGCCTCCCAATTGAAATGGTCCTCAACAGTAAGGAAGGAAGAGTTGGTCTTGTTAAAATGTCCATCATACCTCATCAGCAGGAAGCTGATCCTTGAACTCCTCCATCTTGGATTCTGTGTCATGGACAATGCCCTCTGCCATGTTGACAGCCTCCACACGTTCCTGAGAAAAAGCAAACAGGAATTTGAGGTCAATATTATGCATCATAAAAATACTTCATGGGGCGGTTTCTCGTCCAGAAGATTTTAAGATATCTTCAAGAAGGTCTGGGGAAACCAACTAGGATTAGACTGCAGTTCTTTTGACTGATGTTCTCAGCAAAGGCCGGATGTCAACTCTACCTTCCGCCTCCTGTCCTCCTCTGCGTACTTCTCAGCGTTCCTAACCATGTTCTCAATGTCATCCTTGCTGAGACCGCCGGACGACTGGATCACGACTGGGGAGAATGAGAGAAAGTTGGTATGAGCCAAAGCAAACACATCCTAGTGAAGTTCTATAGAAGAGAAATGTTACATTTCAAGGACAAGGTCTGATGATCTTACTCTGCTGTTCGCGGCCAGTGCCCTTATCTTTGGCAGAGACGTGCACAATTCCGTTGGCGTCGATGTCAAAGCAGACTTCGATCTGAGGCACTCCACGTGGGGCAGGAGGGATTCCGACCTGGAGAGGGGAAACATCAACAGTAGGATGTCAGCATCGGCATCCATGGGACACTAGAGACATTGTGATACCACGTTCAGGTTTAGTAGTTATGTCAGCCGTGACACTTACGAGAGTGAACTGTCCCAGGATCTTGTTGTCTGCTGCCATCTCTCTCTCTCCCTGGCACACCTTGATCTCTACTTGAGTCTGGCCATCAGCTGCTGTAGAGAACACCTGAGCACATGGTAGAGAGGGATCAGCATCAGAGACAAGACCATAAAGTTACAATCTGCCTTAAAAACTAAATCCTGGTTTAAATCTCATAGGGAAGTGTGTCTCTCTCACCTGGCCCTTCTTGGTTGGAATGGTCGTGTTCCTGTTGATGAGTTTGGTAAACACCCCTCCGAGGGTTTCGATACCCAGAGACAGGGGCGTGACGTCCAGGAGGAGGACGTCGGTGACATCCCCGGCCAGCACGCCTCCTTGGATGGCGGCTCCGATGGCCACAGCCTCGTCTGGGTTGACGGACTTGCTTGGGGCGCGGCCAAACAGATCCTGGACTGTCTGCTGGACCTGGGTGAGGAGGCGGTGGGATAAAGGGTTTAGAGAGAAGCAAGGCTTTTACTAAACTGTGGGATTAAACCTGGAAGTTGGGCACAATGTTATGAAACCAAAAGAAGAAAATAGATTAAGTAGAACAGAAATGGTATCCAGCACGGGATGCCTGGGAACGATCTGCTCACCTTGGGCATACGAGACATGCCACCGACCAGCAGCACCTCACCAATGTCCCCCTTGGAGACCTCAGCGTCCTGCATGGCCTTCTGGCAGGGGGCCACCGTCCTGCGGATCAGGTCTGACACGATGCTTTCGAACTGGGAACGTGTCAGCTTAATGTTCAAGTGCTTGGGGCCAGAGGCGTCCATGGTCAGGTAGGGTAGGTTGATGTCCGTCTGAGTGAGAGAGGGTCTCATGAGCATTCCCATGTCTGGAGTCAAGGTATTTGCTTAATCTAGAAAAGAATCAGCGTCTGCAGATTCTGGACTCACCTGCAGGGATGACGAAAGTTCGCATTTGGCCTTCTCAGCTGCCTCCCTCACTCTCTGCAGAGCCATGCTGTCCTTGGTCAGGTCCACACCAGACTGGAGAGCAAATCAAAGGCTTTGACAAAAAGGCTACACAGAGGAACACCTGGTCCAACGAATATGCTTTGGCTGATGCAACATATACTAAGTTATGGAATTCAAGGCTTTCTTTAGTTGTTGGGTCTTGATAGGCAATACATATTTAGTGATGATAATGATGACGTAATATTGTTATTATCCAGGATATTCCCACTCCACTGACCTCTCTCCTGAACTCCTTCACAATGTGTTGCAGCAGGTGCTGGTCGAAGTCCTCTCCACCCAAAAAGGTGTCCCCATTGGTGGATTTCACCTCAAACACTCCCTTCTGGATCTCCAGAACAGATATGTCAAAGGTACCACCTCCCAGGTCATAAACGGCAATGCTGCAAAACCCAAGAAGGTATGACAAATTAGAAGAAAGACATTAAGCCTGTCAATATATGGTTATGATTCTCAAGACCCTGTGACCTCTATGTAGAGTTTATTTCCAGTTTGTTAGATAGAGGCTGCAGTCTGTTTCTCAACCTCTACCCTTCCTCCCAAGCTGTGAACTCATTCACTCACCTTCTTGGATTTAAAAGGAATGGACTGTTTGGTGCAATAACAATTGTGGAAACTCAAGCTCATGCCAAACACAATCTTTAAAATTAATAGGGTAGAACTACACCTGCATACTTAAAAGAGAGGGTGGAGAACGGCAGCGTTTGTACACTCACACTCTGTCCTGGGTTTTGTCCAGACCGTAGGCGAGAGCAGCAGCTGTGGGCTCATTGATCACTCGCAGCACATTCAGCCCAGCAATTTGACCAGCATCTTTTGTGGCCTGTAAACAAAACAATCTCATCATTCTACAAGCTTACACATAGCACAGACAACATGAAAACATGAATGGATCTCATTGGGGGACTTGCTAGATCACTACCGTGCAAAGGAACAGCTAGCTGCTAAAGTGACTTTAGGTCAATACTCCAGTGGGGCAACAATTAATGATTAAGCAAACAAAAGCTTGATAAAGTAAGGGTCTTACCTGTCTCTGGGAATCATTGAAGTAGGCGGGCACCGTGACAACAGCATTCTTCACATTGTGACCCAGGTAGTTCTCTAAAATCAGGACAAATATGGAATGAGTTGACATGTATTTACCAAGCAGAAAGGCTGCAGTTATTATTTGAATCAAATAAAATCTATTCCTTATCTATTCATTTGGGTTTCCTTATCATAATCAGTCCAGGGTTCCCACACCTTCTGAAACATCAAATTCAAGCACCTTTCAAAGACTCAATTCCATCAAATTCAAGGACCCAACACGGCATAGTTTGAGACAGATCTAGATGAGAATTTGTATAATAGGAACTATCTGCTCACAGACAACAATTAAAAAGAGAGGCTTGAATGTGTGAACACTAGATGGTGTTCTTCTTCCTTCTCTACCACAGCACAGCAAAACAATATACTGTGAAATATGTGTAAAGTTAAGCAATACAGAGACTTATTTACTAGTTGACAAACTAAGTAAAACATTTTTTCATATATATATATTTTTTAGAGAGAGAGAGGGGGGAATTCAAGCACTTTCAATGACCCATGTCTATTTTCAAAAACTTTTAAGACCTTGATTTTCCCCCCCTCAAATTCACAAACTTTCAAGGACCCGTGGGAACCCTGTCAGTCATATGCAGTCGGAAAAACCTATTCCAAAGGCCACCACGGTGTGCTAGTTTACCTGCTGTTTCCTTCATCTTCATCAGCACAAAGGCGCCAGCCTGGCTGGGTGAGTAGAGCTTCCCATGGGCCTCCACCCAGGCATCACCATTGGAGGCACGGACAATCTTGTAGGGGACGTTCTTCCTGTACACACACGACAACAACCCTGTCACCCGTCTGTCTACAACTCCAAACACTTTGCTTTTTACACAACAACAACAACAACAACAACAACAACAACAACGTGTTCCCGAGGTATTATCATCAGTTTTGCTTAGAAACAAAAACAAGTCAATATTCAAATCAAGGAATGAGGCATGTTTGGTGCCACGAGTAGGCCTACAGCTCTATCTATGCATGCTTTAGGACCAAACATTATTACTGCCCAATTGTACACATTGGGAGACAAATGTTCATCAACGTAATGTTGAGATCATATAGCAAAATGCACTCACATGTCCTTTTGAACTTCGGCGTCATCAAAGCGACGGCCAATCAGACGCTTGGTGGCATAGAGGGTGTTGTTTGGGTTGGTGACAGCCTGTCTTTTGGCTGGCATGCCCACCAGTCTCTCGCCATCAGCTGTGAAAGCAATCACTGATGGGGTTGTCCTAGCTCCCTCTGCATTCTCCAGTACCTGACATACAGTAACAACACTCATCAGTGACAGACAAATAAGGATAAAAAGGATCTTCAGGAGAAGAGTGAATGGAGATTGATCATGGATCTGTTCTTCATCACAGTAAAGGGACAGTACACTCAAAATCTAAAGTTTGTGCAGATCAAGACTAGGCCATGTCCCGCACCATCTTTTGGCATATCTCTTGCAATAGGCACCATCTATTTTCCTAGTCTGTACCATCATTATCATTCATTTTGGGGTTGCTGCACATGCATCTGCACAACCAATGATTGTCACTGACAAAATGTAGTGATACCAAAACAAAGGGTGACAAAATGTGCATCTAAGATTTACTCTGCATACCTTTGCTTGTTTGCCGTCCATCACAGCCACACAGGAGTTTGTGGTACCCAGGTCAATTCCAATCACTGAACCTTTGATTGCCTCTGACCTGTAAAACAGAGCCAAACATGAGTACAAACAGAAAGACAAGATTCTAAAAATTAATTACTTGGATTTTCCATATAGAAGAGCAAAAACCTTTCACAAAAAAACTCACGCATAATCACGTCTGGCCATAGTTCTGACAGCATCTCGTTGGAATCCATTCCAGCAAGCCTAAGGAGAAAATTAGGTTGACCATCATTAGTGATTCTTTGTCAAACCTATTCAATAGGTTAGACAATTAAGAATAGCAATAGGCTATTGCTTGCAATAAAATGCTGATAGATGAAAAGTCTAGTTTCAATAAACACAGGACAAAAAAAAAAAGGTCCTCAAAATGCAAAAAGGTATTCAAAGCTTAAGTAAGTTATCGGTATATAGCAGCTTAAGTGTGATTCATAGCGAACGTTGTGTTTACTTAGGGCATCAAGAACACCCTGGGACTGAAGTGTGCCGGCTGCGTTCTCAGGGACACACCACACTGAAGGTCACATTAATGTTCTCTTCACGTGACAGACAAATGAACGACGCCCCCATTCATAATATGACCGGCACACTCAAATTAAATGTCATTTTCTACAAACAAAATAATATCTTTATATATATATATAGTCACCTTAACTAATGTCATTCACGAGCAATTCTGCAATCCATTTAAACAAGGTGCGTGTGTTACAAACAGTGAGTTAGTGAGCGTTAGTGTGTGTAGCTTGTTAGCGGGGGTCGAACTTCTATATAATAACTGAACAACAGCTAGAGATGCTGCCCCCGGCATCACGATCGCTTATCTGGAATACATGTTGTTTTGCATAGAGTATATTATATTATAGCTCCAACTAGAAGTCACGAAGACAACTGGCCCACTGGCCGGATTGCGTCAGAACTAGCTAGTAGCTAACATCATTGGCTAGCAGTCGGTTAGCTTGCAGCTAGTCTTCTTGAACTGGTTGAGACCGGTGGTGTATAAATGCAAGTAGATATGGCAGCACACAATATCATCACAGTGACAGCTGTGGTCATCACCCTTCAACAATTATAACGTATCGTGTTGTTTTCTAGCACAGAAAGGCAACGAAGAAAGTCATCAAGTCACTTATGTAGGTAGGCAGGTAGCTAGCTAGCTAGCAGAGACGAGAGAGCTGTCGTTCAAGTGTGTACCTCTACGTTTAGGATTTAGCAGACAAACGTACCTTCTTTATCAGCGAGGACACGCTGGAGCTGTTCTGAGAGGGGAGAGACCTCGAGGCAGTTCTTGCAACATTCAACATTTTGACACTGACAGTCTTCTCGCAACAAGCTAACTTGGCTAAAAAGAAAAAGGCCGCTGAATGACACTTCCAAACGGTTGAAAGAATGTAGAATATAAAGACAAAAACCACTCTGTGTAGATCTTATTTCTTTGAAGAGATAAGATATAAAACGTGTACTGTCTTTCGTCTGTTAGACCCACACTAGGCTATGTAACTCCTCTTCTGCCAAGACAACTGCGTCCGATATTCTGGAATTATCCAACACTTGCACGCGTGCATTGCCCCATGCATTACGAAAAGGACCCATTTGTGCCGCCTTATCCATCGCCTGAGTCAACATTTGTCCTTTGAAAAAACGGTTAAATTGTTTTCCCTTTATTGTTCAGTTATCACACATCATATATTTCCAAAACACTATTACTTTATTTCTACTATGCAATGTGTTATTTTATAAGGTTAAGTTATACGTAAATATAGTCATGCTAAACCAGGGACGTCATACAAAAGGGGCTTGTGAAGGTCAGGTTGAGAAAGGGGTGAACAATTTCACGTGAATTACATCAGTGATGCCGGTGTATGGTGCTGATGAAACATAACGCCGTTTATTTCTAGACATTTTTAAAAATGTGTTTCGCCCTTTTTTTACTGAATGCAATGGTGAAATTGTGTGTTATTAACCCTAAACACTTGACACAGGTTTTGGGAACGAAATAGTGTATTGTTTCCGTAGAATTTCGGATAAATTACCCTTATATAATTACCGTTCTCAGATTACTTTAAAACAATTTGAACTAATACTCTCTTAACCTCACTGGACAGGTATCATATGATGCAAACAATGACTAGGCAAGGCAAGACCAGTTTTCATGTCGAGGTTCAGTGACATAGGCCTACCGATAGATGGTGCACAAGCCACTCGAGTGCTCCATCAACATCAAAAAGGGCCACTCTTCTACAGGGGTCAAGTGCATGGACAAGTGGACTAGTGACAGTGCAGACCATAGATATTATATACGGTGCAGACTTTGATGTGATTTACTTTTCCTTTTTTTGAGGAACGATGATGCTGACAAATTACAACACTTTGAGAACAGATCTCAATAAATTGCTACTTTTCAAAAACATTTAATATATTTGAATACATTTGAATACTATATACTTACTTATATTTCCAAATCATTTGAAACCAGATGTCATGGAGCTGTGATACTCAATTGTTTCAACATGACACTGAAAGAGTACGCTGCAATTATTTTCATGCTGCCTGAAAATACTGCAACATAAGCCATTTCCAAAACATTGTGTCACTTGTTCCCCTGTGCTGTATGCTAGAAAAGATAATTGATTACATTTGTTTCGCTGGATGTGATTGTGTAGGACGTGGATCTTCTGACACATCGACACAAAGTTAGGAAATTACTGTAGATGGTGTCTAACTTTACCATGCATTTGAGATCAAAGCATCTAGCTGTATCTATTCAATAGATAGTATGGGTCATGGACTTACCTCAATATTTTTTATTTTGGAGTGAACTATCACTTTACCGTAAGTTGCTTGAATGCAACTATTGAATGCACTATAATAAACTAAACTAAAGAAACTAAACTAAATCCCGAAGTGTCTTTTAGGAAATATTAGTTACTTTTTTCGAGATAGATAGATAGTTTGATATTTTGAAATTGTGATAGATAGAACCTCGGTGTCATCTTTGACTCCGAGCTTAACCTTGACCGACAAGTGAGCTCCGTCGTGAAGGCATGCCTATACCAACTACGCATCATAACCAAGATCAAGTCCTTCCTCACCCCCAGCGACCTGAGAAGGGTCGTCCTCATGCTAATATCATCTAGGCTCGACTACTGCAACTCACTATATGCAGGACTTCCTGATAAGACCATCTACCGCCTGCAGCTAGTCCAAAATGCCGCTGCCAGGCTGGTGTCAGGCACCAAAATGAGGGACCACATCTCCCCTGTCCTCATCTCCCTTCACTGGCTCCCAGTGAAGAAGAGAGTGAAGTTCAAAATCTGCACCTTTGTTTTTAAAGCTCTCAACAGTCTCACCCCACCTTACATCAAGGACCTCCTGGACCAGTCTACCTCCTCAAGGCCCAGACCCAGGCTCAGGTCCGACGCCCAACTCAGCCTGAGGGTCCCACGTACCAACCTCAAGAGGAAGGGTGACCGTGCCTTTGCGGTGATAGCACCGACCCTGTGGAACGCGCTCCCTTCTGCCATCAAGTTTGCCCCCACTCTGGACTCCTTTAGAGCCAAGTTAAAAACCCACCTCTTCCAAAATGACATTCCCTAAATCTACTCCCTATTTGTTGTGAATTGTATGCCTGAGTTTTACGTTTAAGTCGTCTGTGTCTGTTTGCTTTCTGTGTTCCTTGTCTTTGTCTTTATCTGTTCCTTTACCCGGGCTGCGCCCCGGGCCGATGTAAAAGTTGGATGGGGGGCGCATTATAAATGAAATTAACATAACATAACATAACATAGATAGATAGATAAATAGTTTGATTGTGTGATAGATAGTTTGATTGTGTGATAGATAGATAGATAGATAGTTTGATAGTGTGCTAGATAGCTAGATAGATAGATATTTACATTTACATTTTTGGCATTTAGCAGACGCCTTATTCCAAAGCGACTTACAATCAATACATTTGAATACTAAGCATGTGAATCAGCAGTCCACCATTCGTTGCAGGAAGAGTACTCTAGCTCGGGCCGGGGGCCACTGATAGAAGGAAAAACCTTCTCCCTATTATCGCCTTCTACTAATTATTATTATTTTTTTTATTTTTTTTTACTGGAGAAACTGAGAAACAGTACAAGGGGGGCAATAGAAGTTCTAGGGACACAGTAGAGGGGAAAGCGGGTGTCTTTAGGAGACGTAGAGGTGAGGGTCGGAAGATGTCTCAGGAGGAGCAGTTAAGATGTAACCTGAAGAGATGGGTCTTCAGTCTACGACGGAAGATGGGTAGTGACTCTGCCGTTCTGACAGCCGTGGAGAGCTCATTCCACCAGCGGGGAGCCAGTGTTGTGAAGAGACGTGATCGGGCAGCCCGACTGCTGTGTAGAGGAGGAGGGGCCAGTCGGCCAGCCGAGGTGGAGGAGCGGAATGAGCGGGCAGGGGTTTGGGGGGTTACCATTTCCTTCAGGTAGGCAGGGGCTGTCCCTTTAGCTGCCTGGTATGCAAGCACCAGGGTCTTGAATCTGATGCGAGCTGCTATCGGGAGCCAGTGCAGGGTGCGAAGGAGAGGGGTGACATGCGAGTATTTGGGGAGGTTGAATACCAGCCGGGCAGCAGCATTCTGGATGAGCTGCAGAGGTCTAATGGCTGAAGCGGGGAGCCCCACCAGGAGTGCATTGCAGTAATCCAGGCGGGAGATGACCAGTGCCTGGATCAAGAGTTGCGCTGCCTCTCTGGTAAGGAATGGTCGTATCCTTCTGATGTTGTAGAGGAGGAATCTGCAGGAGCGAGCCGTTGCTGCAATGTTCTCCGCACAGGATAGTCGGTTATCCAGGATCACTCCAAGGTTCTTGGCTGTCAGGGAGGGGGTTACAGTAGAGTTCTCCACTGTGATGGAGAAGTCTTGGAGAGGGCAGGCTTTCCCGGGGATGAAGAGGAGCTCAGTCTTGTTAAGATTGAGCTTGAGATGGTGGTCAGCCGTCCAAGTTGAAATGTCAGCGAGACATGCTGAGATACGGGTTGCCACGTGTACATCAGACGGGGGGAAGGACAGGAAGAGTTGAGTGTCGTCTGCGTAGCTGTGGTAGGAGAGCCCATGTGAAGAGATTACCGAGCCAAGAGACTTGGTGTAGAGGGAGAAGAGTAGGGGCCCTAGGACGGAACCCTGGGGAACTCCAGTGGAGAGGGTTCGTGGAGAAGATAGCGATTCTCTCCAGGTCACCTGGTAGGAGCGGCCCGCCAGGTAGGAAGAAAACCAGGAGTGTGCGGTGCCAGAGATGCCCAGGTCTGAGAGGATGGAGAGAAGGATCTGGTGATTGACTGTGTCGAAGGCAGCAGACAGGTCAAGGAGAATGAGAACAGAGGAGAGGGAGGAAGCTTGGGCAGAGTGGAGGGCTTCCGTGACAGCAAGGAGCGCAGTCTCAGTGGAATGCCCAGCCTTGAAGCCGGATTGGTGGGTGTCTAAGTGATCCATCTTCCGGAGATAGTCAATCAGTTGTTTAGATGCCGCGCGTTCAAGGGTTTTGGAAGGGAAGGAGAGAAGGGATACCGGTCTGTAATTGTGGACAGATGATGGGTCAAGGGTAGGTTTCTTGAGGAGAGGCTTGACTGGCTATTTTGAAGGCCGCTGGGACAGATCCAGTGGATAGGGAGGAGTTGATTAGGGTGGTAAGGTAAGGAAGGATGTCGGCGGAAATGGATTGAAGAAGGGGGGAGGGGATGGGGTCAAGAGGGCATGTGGTTGCCCGCTTTGATGTGATAAGTGTGAGAATCTCATCGGGGGAGAGGGGGGAAAAAGATGACAATCCAGAGATCGAGTGTCGAGGGGGGAGTTTGGAAGGGGTGTTAGCATTGTTAGTGGGAACAGTGTTAGCATTGTTAGTGGGAGGAGGGAGCGGTGGGGGGAGAAAGGTGCTGCTGATGTCGTCCACCTTTTTTTCAAAGTAGGTGACAGTCATCGGCGGACAGGGAGGAAGGAGGAGGGGGAGGAGGTGGATTAAGGAGTGAAGAGAAAGTGGAGAACAGTTTTCTAGGATTAGAGGCAGAAGAATGTATTTTTGAATGATAGTAGGATGTTTTAGCAGCTGATGCCGAGGAGGCGTAGTTGGCAAGGAGAGAGTGATAGAGGTTAAGGTCACCAGAAAGGCCAGTTTTTCTCCATTTCCTCTCAGCTGCTCTGAGCTCTAGTCTACAAGCATGTAGCGTTTCAGAGAGCCAGGGAGCTCGAGGAGAGGATCGAGCTGGCTTCAAGGTTAGTGGACAGAGGGTGTCGAAGGATGAGGTGAGAGCGGACAAAAGGGTTGAGGATGCCGCATCAGTGGATAGAAGGGAGAAGGATTCGACAGAGGGTAGGGAGGATAGGACAGAAGAAGAGGGCGCTGGGGGACAGGGTACGTAGGTTACGACGAGAGGGTCTTAAGTGGTTAGAGGCTGAGAGGGAAGAGGAAGTTTTGAGGGGAAGGGAGAAGGATATAAAGTGGTGATCAGAAACTGGAAGAGGGGTAACGGTAAGGTTGGAAGTGTGGGAAGATCTGGTGAAGACAAGGTCGAGCTGATTGCCTGCCTTATGAGTCGGAGGAGAGGGGGACAGGGTAAGGCCGAAGGAGAGGAGAAGGTCAAGTACTCCAGATGAGAGAAGCTTCTCAGATTGGAAATTGAAGTCACCTAGTAGTACGAGCGGAGTGCCATCATCAGGGAAAGAGCTGAGAAGGCCATCCATCTCGCCTAGGAAGTCACCGAGTTGGCCTGGGGGGCGATAGATGACGACAATGTGGAGTTTGACCGGGGAAGAGACAAAAGCAGCATGAAATTCAAAGGAGGATGTAGACAAGTGTGCCAGGAGAAGGACAGTGTGTGACCACTTGGGCGAGATGAGGAGTCCTGTGCCTCCCCCTCGACCAGAGGGTCTAGGGGAATGAGAAAAGGAGTAGGCGGCAGAGAGGGCTGCCGGTGTAGCTGTGTTTTCTGGTGTGATCCAGGTCTCAGTGAGAGCAAGGAAATTGAGGGCCATAAGAGATGCATAAGCTGAGATAGCGTCAGCTTTCCGGACCGCCGACTGGCAATTCCAGAGACTGCCTGCGGCGATAAAGTCATGGTCAGTAGAAAGAGGTGGGTAGATGAGATTGGAAGGTTTGCGAGGGGGGATGTAGCATCTAGGTGTCCTCCTGAGTGTCAGAAGAACAGGGATAGGGAGAAAGCACATTGTGGCAAAAGTCTGTAGAGGGGAAGAGGGCTAAGGAACCAACAGAACTAGGACTAGCTAAGCGCACTCAGTAGACCGGACTACTGACTTGAGAAGACAGCAGCAACACTACAAACAACTGGAAGAGAAGGTACTTAGTACCCTGGCTTCCAGCTTCCTCTCAGGCCTTCCTCGATGGACTCCCACAGATAGACTCCCTTGTCTTGTTGTCACGAGTCTTGACTCCCACAGATAGACTCCCTTGTCTTGTTGTCACGAGTCTTGACTCCCACAGATAGACTCCCTTGTCTTGTTGTCACGAGTCTTAAGGGCTCTGCACACAGCGTGCGATTTCTGTTGCGCATCAACGTTCCATTTTGAAGTTTGAATGGAAGTCTATGAGAACATCGCATTTACCCACACACGGCCCCGATTTTAATCGCACGGCGAACATTCGATTCCATTCATTTTGAATGGGACAAAGCACACGGCGTGCGAGTTTTGTCGCACTGCTTTGTCCCATTCAAAATGAATGGAATCGAATGTTCGCCGTGCGATTAAAATCGGGGCCGTGTGTGGGTAAATGCGATGTTCTCATAGACTTCCATTCAAACTTCAAAATGGAACGTTGATGCGCAACAGAAATCGCACGCTGTGTGCAGAGCCCTTTAGTGTCAGGAGGCTGTCGCTCTCAGACAGGCCAGATATTTATGGACACTAGCAGCCTTGTAGCCACTCCTCACTAACGAGCACTAATGACAACGACTGACAGGTGTTCTCACAGTCGCCTGTATGACCTCCCTGGCCTTGGTCTATCCACTATTATAGGGGAGCTAGAAGTCTCCTCCTACTACAAGTTAACACCTACTTGGTCAGAAACTGGTTAGTTTCACCAGAATGACTCTGAAGCCTTTGTTTTGAAAACAGACAGCTTAACTAGATAATCTTAAAACAGACAGCAATCACCCTATTACTTTCCCTATCACTATTACTAATGAACAGACAGGTATCAGTAGTCCAATTTTAACTAGATAGCCTTAAAACAGACAGTTATTTACTCTATTACTAATAACAAGACAGGTATCAACTTATCAGAAGTCCAGCTTACTAGATAGTCTACTTACTCAGAGTGGAGAGAGAGATGACTTCACTGCTAGGTTTCCAAACCTAGATAGATAGTTAGATAGATAGATAGTTTGATAGATAGATAGATAAATAAATAAAAAGGTGTAATGTGATATCACCACATTAATAAATATTCATTTATTAAAATATGAACATAAAACAATAAGTAGGGGCTAGTATGACCTACGCATTTAATCGGTCAGCAATTTCTTGCCAAACCATTTCCCTCGCTTCCCCCTTCACTTTTTTTACATCTTATTTTTCGTCTTCATAAAGATCAATAAGTAGGACCGCTGCGCTCTCACGTTCCATTCTAGTATCTTCTTTTCAACAGTCGGCTCTTCTGGGCTCCTTCTGCCCGCGAGCACGCGCCCATTATCGAGAATATCCAATTCGGGTTTGTGTGAACATTGATGACACAAGGCTAATTTGAGGAATCACTTGAGGCTTGAATCCCAATCACGAGTTGCCTGAACGAGGCTTTTCTTTTATCCAACGTACGTGGAATAGCCCAGACCTAGGTCCGGGTGCTGGACTACTGACTGAGATACATTGTGTCCTTAGTGTTCTTAGAACAGAATTGAGAAAAACAAGCATAGGGCTTTACATATCAAAGCCGATTTATTCTGTGCAGAAGGAAAAGTCAAACCCTAATAATAAGCGTTTTGAGAGCATCCTAGCCAAAGTGAGGCATTGGTTTCGAGAATAACCATACAGTACGACCTTGTAAAGGAACCTCACTGTACGGTGACGGATGGGCTTTCCCATGGTAGATTGGGTTTGAGGCAGGCTAAACTGGCAACCTCATATAAACAAGGAAGTGATGTCAGCAATGCCCACCTGTGGTACTGATTGATAACAATGCCTCTTCTCTCCTACTATTTTCAGGGAATGAGAGTTGGTTGACATTATATTACACATTAGTCAGAGAAGCTTCTCTTATCTGGAGTACTTGGCCTTCTCCTCTCCTTCGGCCTTACCCTGTCCCCCTCTCCTCCGACTCATAAGGCAGGCAATCAGCTTGACCTTGTCTTCACCAGATCCTCCCACACTTCCAACCTTACTGTTACCCCTCTTCCAGTTTCTGATCATCACTTTATATCCTTCTCCCTTCCCCTCAAAACCACCTCTTCCCTGTCAGCCTCTAACCACTTTAGACCCTCTCGTTGCAACCTACGTACCGTATCCTCCCTACCCTCTGTTGAATCCTTCTCCCTTCTATCCACTGATGCAGCATCCTCCACCCTCCTGTCCACTCTCACCTCATCCTTCGACGCCCTCTGTTCACTAACCTTGAAGCCAGCTCGATCCTCTCCTCAGGCTCCCTGGCTCTCTGAAACGCTACATGCTTGTAGACTAGAGCTCAGGGCAGCTGAGAGGAAATTGAGAAAAACTGGCCTCTCTGATGACCTTAACCTCTATCACTCTCTCCTCTCCAACTACGCCTCCTCTGCATCAGCTGCTAAAGCATCCTACTATCATTCCAAAATACATTCTTCTGCCTCTAATCCTAGAAAACTGTTCTCCACTTTCTCCACACTCCTTAATCCACCTCCTCCCCCTCCTCCTTCCTGTCTGCCGATGACTTTGTCACCTACTTCGAAAAAAAGGTGGACGACATCAACAGCACCTTTTCCCCTCCTCCTACCAACACTGCTAACACCCCTTCCAAACTCTCTGCTCGACACTCGGTCTCTGGCTTATCATCTTTCCCCCCCCCTCTCCCCTGATGAGATTCTCACACTTATCACATCCAAGCGGGCAACCACATGCCCTCTCGATCCCATCCCCTCCCCTCTTCTCCAATCCATTTCCTCTGACATCCTTCCTTACCTTACCACCGTAATCAACTCCTCCCTATCCACAGGATCTGTCCCAGTGTCCCAGTGTCCCAGCCTTCAAAATAGCCAGAGTCAAGCCTCTCCTCAAGAAACCTACCCTTTGACCCATCATCTGTCCACAACTACAGACCGGTATCCCTTCTCTCCTTCCCTTCCAAAACCCTTGAACGCATGGCATCTAAACAACTGACTGACTATCTCTAGAAGATGGAACATTTAGACCCCCACCAATCCGGCTTCAAGGCTGGGCACTCCACTGAGACTGCTCTCCTTGCTGTCACGGAAGCCCTCCACTCTGCTCAAGCTTCCTCCCTTCTCCTCCGTTCTCATTCTCCTGGACCTGTCTTCTGCCTTCGACACAGTCAACCACCATATCCTTCTCTCCATCCTCCTAGAACTGGGCATCTCTGGCACCACACACTCCTGGTTTTCTCCCTACCTGGCGGGTCGCTCTTACCAGGTGACCTGGAGAGAATTGCTGTCTTCTCCACAAACCCTCACCACTGGGGTACCCCAGGGCTCTGTCCTAGAGCCCCTACTGTTCTCTCTCTACACCAAGTCTCTTGGCTCGGTAATCTCCTCACATGGGTTCTCCTACCACAGCTACGCAGATGACACTCAACTCTTCCTGTCCTTCCCCCCCTCTGATCTACACGTGGCAACCCGTGTCTCTGCATGTCTCGCTGACATTTCAACATGGATGTCAGACCACCATCTCAAGCTCAATCTTAACAAGACTGAGCTCCTCGTCATCTCTGGGAAAGCCTGCCCTCTCCAGGACTTCTCCATCACAGTGGAGAACTCTACTGTAACCCCCTCCCTGACAGCCAAGAACCTTGGAGTGATCCTGGACGGAGAACATTGCAGCAACGGCTGCAGATTCTTCCTTTACAACATCAGAAGGATACGACCATTCCTCACCAGAGAAGCAGCGCAACTTGACCCAGGCACTGGTCATCTCCCGCCTTGATTACTGCAACGGACTCCTGGCTGGGCTCCCCGCCTTCGCCATCAGACCTCTGCAGCTCATCCAGATCGCTGCTGCCCGTCTGTTGTTCAACCTCCCCAAATACACTCATTTCACCCCTCTCCTTCACACCCTGCACTGGCTCCCGATAGCAGCTCGCATCAGATTCAAGACTCTGGTGCTTCCATACCAGGCAGCTAAAGGGACAGCCCCTGCCTACCTGAAGGAAATGGTCAACACCCAACCTCCAGCCTGTTCACTCCGCTCCTCCACCTCGGCTGGCCGACTGGCCCCACCACCTCTACACCAACACAGCAGTCATGATGCCCGATCACGTCTCTTCACAACACTGGCTCCCTGCAGGTGGAATGAGCTTCCCACGGCTGTCAGAACTGCACAGTCAATACCCATCTTCCGTCGTAGACTGAAGACCCATCTCTTCAGGTTACACCTTAACTGCTCCTCCTGAGACATCCACTGCCCCCCAGCACTGCATCTCCTGAAGACACCCGCTTTTTCCCTTTACTGTGTCCCTAAAAACTTCTATTGCCCCCCTTGTACTGTCTCTTTGTTTCTCCAATGTCTATATATATATTTTTTTTTTTAAAGGCTAGGTTTAGAAGGTGATGGAAGAAGGTTTTTCCTTCTATCAATGGCCCCGGGCCTGAGCTGGATTACTCTGCCTGCTACGACTGGTGGATTGATGATTCACTTGCTTAGGCAAATGTATTGATTGTAAGTCGCTTTGGAATAAGGCGTCTACTAAATGTCAAAAATGTAAAATGTAAATGAGTCACTGCTTTTGAGAAACGCCTTATTAAAAGTTGTGTTGTCTAGACTTCAACTGAATCTTAATCCATAGAATGATAATGAATTTGAATCTGAATCAATAGTTTTCAAACATTATCAAGACATAAAAAAATCCATGTAATGGCACTGTTAAATATTTGATCAAATTGCGCTGAGAGCTGACGGTAACTGCCATAAACAGACTTCTCTGGCACGCCGTCTCGAAGCTGATCTAAAGTCAAGAGCTCTTACAGGCACAGCTGAGCGGAAGAACAAAAGCTTCTGTTCAAACCGGCTGTGTTTAGAAGAGGTCACTACTGAATAGGATCCCCCTTCTGCTATTTTTGGGGCCAGCAGCACATACACACCAGTAGTAATGATTAGTTCAGACCAATCTGGTCAAGAACACAGAACAAACAAACTCGTAAAAGGACAGCAAAGCCTCATGGGGTTGTGTACTAGCAAGTCTGCAGTGTCCTTGGCCCCCAGTGCACATGCCCTCAGTGCAGAGGCAGGCGGCTGGGCGGTGGACGGAAGCCAAGGAGGGACACCAGCCTGGGACGAGCGCATAGTCATGGTGCAGGGCACCAAGACTAAGACAGAGGCCGGAATACGGAGTGGAGACCCCAACCCAACGGCCAAGGGCTACCTAGAGTTGGGCGGGAAAGGTGAGGGGGAGCCAAACACATCCCGGGAGGCAGAGGAGGAAGAGGAGGAGACCGAGGGGGACGAGGTGGAGGAGCTGCTGAACTTCTCCGGCAGCGGGGGCAGTCTGAGGAGTGAATTCCTTGAATGAGAGGACAAGATAGGGAAGAAAGGATTTTCTGTCCCGCAGTCCTGGAACTTCAGCCACTACTCATCCAAAGGTGTTTTTCTCCTGTGGGAGACATGCTCAAGAACTACAACCATGGCAACCTCTGTTTTTTTTAAATTAATATTTAATTCAAACACATTATGTTGAATAGATGATTAACTTATTACAATATTCTAATGATTTATTTCACTATATTTGTACAAATGTATGATATAGAACCATTGTTTTGCTTTTATATATAAACAAAATATATCTGTTTGTGATATAGCTGTATAACAGATTCAAATGATTATTGTATATTTTTTGTATTGTACTCTTTCTTTCTTTTTTTTTCCTTTTAAATTTGTTTAAATATTATTTATTTATTTTTGTACTTCTTATGCTCTTTTTGAACTACTTCTGGTAGCTTTGACATGCTCAATTGCTTATGCTTTCAAAGGAAATGTAGCCTTTTAGCCTTTATCTTATCTTTCTGCCAGTCAATGCCAGTCAATCTCAGGATTAAGTGAGTGTCACCTTTGGTGACATCACATTGCTACTGTGGGATCATCATTTGTATCTGCCTTTTTCTAGGGGAAAGCCAAGAGTTGTGTTTGATGTGTTTACTCATTTCCATTATTTAACCATTTTACCATTTACTATCACCTTATTATGTTATCAGAAAGTATGGAAAGACCTTTTCTTACTGTTTCCAAACAAATTACTCCAAGCTAAATTAATTGTGATTGACTATTGTTGTGAGTAAAACAAATTACTAATTCATTATTGCAGTTTTTTGTTAATTTCAGTTAAAGGAATACTGTGTGTATACTCAATATTATTGCACGAAAACACACACACACACACACACACACACACACACACACACACACACACACACACACACACACACACACACATGGATAGCATAAAACTGATTTTGTGCTTTTTTTTGTGTGACAACAATGTCCAAAACAGGCAACAACAGCTTGATTCCACATTATGGGACCATAGAAGTTCACACAAGGAAATTATTACACTGAATTCATGAGTAATGAGATTTCAGTGATATGTGGTTGATAGTGTATACATAACATGAAAGGCTGCCTGTGTGGGAACACAATGACAAATAATTATACTTTGAAAGCTGGCAACAGGGATTCCCCAATTGTTTGGAAAGGTTGGTATAGGGTCCATAAAGCTGTCACACAGATCCAGAACCAAATCATTGGACACCAGTCTTGTTCTCGGGTTTATCACAATCTAATAGAGAAATGGCAGTACACAAGGGCACAATGCTTCTTCTATTGCTTTCAATGATAAGTCTGACCAGAACCAAACCAGCACCATATCAATTCTCATCCGAATTTATTCATGATATCAAAGACGCTGAAAAGCAAATTAAGGTAAGGTTATACATGCTTACTAAATACTAATCCAAAATCTGTCCATAATTTATAGAGATCTGTATATATTTATTAGAAATTGATTGATTTAAAAAAAATAAAAAAAGATTACGTTTGGTTGTTAATGTTACCTGTGTTTCATGACAGGATTGTCCTGAAGATTGCCACAAAAAAATGGTGAGTCCATGAAAGTCTCACTGTATTCTTTCTTCACTTGATTACAAACCTCTGATGCCTTTATGTTAAAATCTCACTTGTCTGCAGTGCATGATATGAGGCCTTAGAGGAAAGGTTCTACTATCTCTAATCTGTTTTATAACATGGCTTATCTCAATCAGAATGCAAAAGTATGCTGCAGTAACTTCCTCTTGTGTCTCATTTCAATATGCAACACAGAGTAGAGTTAGGTAGAGTTTTCTCATTTGAAATCAGTCAGTCAACATTGAAAAAAATATAGAGAAAAAAGTATTGTGGTTGGAGAATGTGAGGCATCTGTAGCAAGTTTTATATCGCAACAGATGAATAATAACATATGTTTATTTGTAGTAAACAATCATGTCTCACTTTCTATTAACACATTCTTGTCTTTTCAGGAAGCAAAATGCCAGTGTCATCAATTCTCCCCAGCATTAGTGGTAAGAGACAGATATGAGGGCAGAGCATTTTCATTGGATCATTAGGCCATGTAGAGATGTTTCATGCAATGTGCAGCTTTTGAGCTTCTGTCCCCATTTCCTCTTTATCTGAATAGCAAGGTTGTAAACCAGACTACTTCAAAGCCGGACTGAAGACAGGGTCATTGTTGGCACAAAGAGTGGCCTCCTGGCCAATAGTAAGATGTTTTACTTTCACTTCAAATGCACATTTAGAATTGTTCTAAAGATTACATCCTGGATTTGACAGATAACTATGATACAGTATATAAGTGCCATGCCATTGCATTAATGGCTGTTAATAATTACAAATGACTTATTAGACATATGTTGTTTCTTTCTCAGGCTTACTATGAGTTGCTGGGACCAACATGTGAGACAGAGCTGTCTCCACGACTGTTTCTGCAGAAGTTGACACAAGTGTTTGAAGGACTGAACACCCTCTCAAGAAAATAGATCAAAGCTGATTCACAATTACACTGGTTTCTGCGTTTTGTATTTATTATTAATTTATTTGCTATTTATGAATTCAAAAAATGTATAACTGAATTAACATCATTGAATAAACACTTCATCAGATATCTACTGTTTGTTTGAGTTTGCTGTACTTGTATTGACTTGATTGACTTGTGAAATCTGATCACATTTGATGAGCAGAAATGAATAAAACCTCCTCAAACAAAAACAAAATTCAGGTTTATCAAGTACACCTTACATACATCTTCTATGATGTTTTGCTGTTGACTATCTTGCAATAATACAGCACATTAACCTGGGTTGACCCTATAGGCTGGCTCCTGGTTATGAGGCCTCAGACAGAGAGTAACCATCATTTAAAAATATGACGTTCAACATCTCAGAAATGTAGCTCTCAAGATATGCTAATATGTAAGAATCATTTCCTTGTCTAATAAAATGGTAGGCTACTACATACAGCATAACTGAAGCTTGCTCAGCCGCAAAGCTCCTCCTCCACAGAGGCTGGCGCACGACGAGACTACGCCAACATGTATTTGAGAAGTGTCCAGTAGGTGTCGCCAGAGCATCACTTGGGAAAGAGTGCAGGTGGGATATCTGCATGCTCCACCTACCGAGAGATGCGCTGGGTGTCAAACCCATTCGGGAAGTACTTCTCAAAACGTTACAAACAGTAAAGAAAGATTGGACGTATGTGTATATTGTCGACTCTAAAGAATCCGAAAATGCAACCACCTCCAAGAAAGGTAAGAACAGAGAGATTGTTCAGAATATATCGGTAATTTCTTGTAATAAGATTGCTATGTGTATTATTAATATTATCGAGTAGCTTACTCTTAAATTAAAAAGTGATACCGCAAAATCGCAACTTCATGGGGTTTTGACTGAACTGTTTAGGACACACTTTCAATCTAACTTTCAAGACAAGTAGCCCAAGGATAATCACTTGTGGCATCACACAAATTAGTGTTAGATTAGTGACCGCTACAGCAATATTTCATCTTGTAACTTCAAGCATTTTGTATTAGTCAATTGCAATAGAACAATCTTACTGTACTGGACTGTTTCTCATGCACCGTTACTAATAACAATGCACTCGGAGAGACTTTTAACGGCACTCTAGCCTCCTTGTATAAGCTAAACAAGTATTAGATGTTGATGATGCTGAGTCTGACCACTTTGGTAGCTCTTCCAGCTCTTTGCTCAGTAGGCATAAAAGACACAAAGAACTCAAACACCCAGTGAAAGATGACATACCGGTAGATGAAAAACCAAGCACAGTCACTCAATTGATAGCCTGTTACATAACACGTAACACACGAGTGTTACTTTTTTTTTATAACTTTTTAAATAAATATTACCAGATTGTCACACACTTACAGAGAGCATAACCTGGAGGCTATCAGACAGGTAATTTAAAAAAACGCACTGTCCCAGTGATTGTGAAACTGTTCCATATACAAGTGGGGCAAAAAAAGTATTTAGTCAGCCACCAATTGTGCAGGTTCTCCCATTTAAAAAGATGAGAGAGGCCTGTAATTTTCATCATAGGTACACTTCAACTATGAGAGACAGAATGGGGGGAAAGAATCCAGGAAATCACAATGCCAGATTTTTAATGAATTAATTGGTAAATTCCTCTGTAAAATAAGTATTTGGTCACCTACAAACAAGCAAGATTTCTGGCTCTCACAGACCTGTAACTTCTTCTTTAAGAGGCTCCTCTGTCCTCCACTTGTTACCTGTATTAATGGCACCTGTTTGAACTCGTTATAGGATAAAAGACACCTGTCCACAACCTCAAACAGTCACACGCCAAACTCCACTATGGCCAAGACCAAAGAGCTGTCAAAGGACACTGTAACATTGTAGACCTGCACCAGGCTGGGAAGACTGAATCTGCAATAGGTAAGCAGCTTGGTGTGAAGAAATCAACTGTGGGAGCAATTATTAGAAAATGGAAGACATACAAGACCACTGATAATCTCCCTCGATCTGGGGCTCCACGCAAGATCTCACCCCGTGGGGTCAAAATGATCACAAGAACGGTGAGCAAAAATCCCAGAACCACACGGGGGGACCTAGTGAATGACCTGCAGAGAGCTGGGACCAAAGTAACAAAGGCTACCATCAGTAACACACTACGCCGCCAGGGACTCAAATCCTGCAGTGCCAGACGTGTCCCCCTGCTTAAGCCAGTACATGTCCAGGCCCGTCTGAAGTTTGCTAGAGAGCATTTGGATGATCCAGAAGAGGATTGGGAGAATGTCATATGGTCAGATGAAAACAAAATATAACTTTTTGGTAAAAACTCAACTCGTCGTGTTTGGAGGAGAAAGAATGCTGAGTTGCATCCAAAGAACACCATACCTACTGTGAAGCATGGGGTGGAAACATCATGCTTTGGGGCTGTTTTTCTGCAAAGGGACCAGGACGACTGATCCGTGTAAAGGAAAGAATGAATGGGGCCATGTATCGAGATTTTGCGTGAAAACCTCCTTCCATCAGCAAGGGCATTGATGAAACGTGGCTGGGTCTTTCAGCATGACAATGATCCCAAACACACCGCCCGGGCAATGAAGGAGTGGCTTCGTAAGAAGCATTTCAAGGTCCTGGAGTGGCCTAGCCAGTCTCCAGATCTCAACCCCATAGGAAATCTTTGGAGGGAGTTGAAAGTCTGTGTTGCCCAGCGACAGCCCCCAAAACATCACTGCTCTAAAGGAGATCTGCATGGAGGAATGGGCCAAAATACCAGCAACAGTGTGTGAAAACCTTGTGAAGACTTACAGAAAACGTTTGACCTCTGTCATTGCCAACAAAGGGTATATAACAAAGTATTGAGATTAACTTTTTTCCCATTTTGTCTATCATAGTTGAAGTGTACCTATGATGAAAATTGCAGGCCTCTCTCATCTTTTTAAGTGGGAGAACTTGCACAATTGGTGACTGACTAAATACTTTTTTGCCCCACTTGTACCTGTATATAAATGGACTTGACTGACATTTAGAATTTGACAAACAAATCATTCTAAATCCACTGTGCAGAAAGCTGCTATCTGCAATGGATTGAATCCCCTCCTTAGTGTCCCTTAGTGTAAAAGGAGACTGACTGACTGAGCGGCCTCATTCAAGCTGCCTCCGCTGGTCCTGATGCAGATGTGTGTCACATGTCCCTGTGCTGATGGTGGACAGGTAAAGGAGACCCAGCAGGTGAAAGTGGCTTTTGCAGAGCAGGTGGGACGTCTGCAGAGCAAACAGCAGCAGGAGGCGGAGCTTCTGGAGGACATCAGGTGTGACCACCCTGACATTACCCATCCTCACCCTGCCCTACCCTGCTTTACTCTGGTCCATACTACCATACCCATCCTCACCCTGCCCTGCCTTTACTCTGGTCCATACTACCATACTACCACACCCATCCTCACCCTGCCCTACCCTGCTTTACTGTGGTCCATACTACCATACCCATCCTCACCCTGCCCTGCTTTACTCTGGTCCATACTAGCATACCCATCCTCACCCTGCCCTACCCTGCTTTACTCTGGTCCATACTACCATACCCATCCTCACCCTGCCCTACCCTGCTTTACTCTGGTCCATACTACCATACCCATCCTCACCCTGCCCTACCCTGCTTTACTCTGGTCCATACTACCATACCCATGCTCACCCTGCCCTGCTTTACTCTGGTCCATACTACCATACCCATCCTCACCCTGCCCTACCCTGCTTTACTCTGGTCCATACTACCATACCCATCCTCACCCTGCCCTACCCTGCTTTACTCTGGTCCATACTACCATACCCATCCTCACCCTGCCCTACCCTGCTTTACTCTGGTCCATACTACCATACCCATGCTCACCCTGCCCTGCTTTACTCTGGTCCATACTACCATACCCATCCTCACCTTGCCCTACCCTGCTTTACTGTGGTCCATACTACCATACCCATACCCATCCTCAACCTGCCCCTCCCCTTGCACCTTTGTGAATTTGAATGAATACAGTACACATATGTGTGAGGAAACAGTGTATGTAGAGTATGTACAGTTAAAAGTGTAAGGTTTGCCATGTAGACATCACATGAACCATTAAAAAGACAACATATGCTGACTGTGTATAAAGCCTTCAGCCTCCCAGTCTGCCATTTGACCTGTTCTCCCAAGTGTTTTGAGATATGAGCTTTAAAATATATTTGCTGCCTAATGCCTTTGCCAATTATTGAGAAAGAGAGAGAGAGAGAGAGACCGATCACTAAAGTAGGATTACATTAAAGTGTTTGTCTATGTGCTGATACCATGCATTTGTTTGTTTTTCTCTGCACAGGTCTTTCAGTAAACAGCGGGCTGCTATAGAGAAAGAGTATGGTCAGGTGAGAGCACTCACAATAACACTGATGGTGATGGAGTAGCTGGGCCGGGGAGGGGGGGGGGGGGGTGCATCATCTCTTGACATCTGCATGTCTCCCCTCCCTGTCTCCTGGTCTTTTCTATGATTAGCAGACAGCAAGTGATACAACCTTGGCTTATTGTTTCATAGAGTGGCATATGATTGAACCAAAATGGGTTTGGAGTATCCCCTTACCATTGTAGCTTCACTCTCAGAATCTGTTTTTGGCATCTACTCTAAACCTATTTTAAGGAACACTTTCACAACCTCACAGTGAGGCCATAAATGAAAGTGCTCAAATATTTAATGTTTTTAAATGGATAAATAAAACCTAAAACAAAATATAGAGCTAGTGACTATTTCGGTAACTATATTATTGGCTATTTATACAAGCAAGGCCAGGTAATTGAATACACAAAATGCATGCACCATATTAGGAGCTTGTGGGGGGGGGGCAGTTGTGTGTTGTCATTATGCCCATCTCCTATTGGAAGTCTTTCCATGGGGTTATTAAGGGGTTATTAACATTTACATAATATAGTGTTTGAAAGCCGATATCGTCATTAAATGCATGCATGACTGTGGAAAATGTCATCATTCCCTCTGGGCAAAAACAACATTCCATTAAGGTTAATAGTTGATTTAATTTGCAACAAGTCATCAACTTACAGTTATTTCCACATTTGAACTGACATTTCAAACACAAATCCACCACACATGGTCTTCAAGGCTCTGTGTATTCCAAGCGGAGTTCATGTTTGTTGACAACCAAAATGATTCACGTTCATGTTTACTCTGGGTCTTTGCCTCGTTAGTTGCATGTTAACCCTCTTCCCTTTCTACCTCTAAACTTTTTATGTGGATTATAGTGCTTGCCAATGCCCTTGATAGCTGTTGATGATCTACTCTGTTGCCTTCTGACAACTGTATGAGCTATACAGGCAAATCGCATTTCATACTGTGTCTCCCATTCACTGGTTGGTTGCCATGGACTTTGAACTTAACACTGTGGTCCCTAGTTTCCATAGTTAAATGACCATGCAGTAATGTTGTATGGTAATGTTGCTAACCTGGTGTTGTTGCTCTTTGCTCTTTGGTAGCCACCATCCTCTTGTGGTAATGTTTATCACCAATCTGTTTTTAAGGGGAGAAGAACCACAGAGAGATGGTCTACACATTTGAGTTCATGCATCATAATTGTGAGAAGCACATACTAGCTCTGTTTACAGTCCTCTTTAAGATGATGTCTAAGTACATTTTATGGTAGTGTAACTGTCATGTGAAGACACAGAAATACGTATATTGATTTAGGTTATTTCGCATCACAGCTCATCCTACTCATTGACAAACATTTCCAGTGTTTTGACCAATTGAGTAACGGTTCGTTAAGTTATCATTTCCACCTAAACACTTGTGTCTTTAGCTCACACAGACTGTGGGTGTTTACCCATCTCAGGCCTTTCCGTCATGGGGAATGTAGCAGGGTTGTGATGGTGAAATAAAGGACAAGTCTCTCCTCATGGGAGAGTGGAGGTCAGAAAACATTCAATGTCGTTTTAGCACTGGCGCAGCTCTGCTATTTGATGTCTGGGTGTGAAAATGTTCACCTCGAACAGGAAGTGGACGGGGTTGTTTTCATTGGAGTGATGACGTTCTATCAGTCACCTCGATGAAGTGTTATTTGATAAAAGCCTATTTCTTTTTACCAGCTATTCAAGGTACATTGTATCTTTCAGGCTCTTCAGAGACTGGCAATACAGTACCAGAAGAAAGACTGGCAAAGAGGCAAGGGAGACTCTTTGAACTCTGGGTAATCTATCAGGAGTTTGATCGTTTGGTCCCACAACATTTAATTTACTTACTTACTTTATTTATGTATTTATTCTTTGTTTATTTGGACCCCATCAGTCACAGAGAATGATATGAATGTGCAACAATACTATGTGCA
The DNA here is from genome assembly GCF_963989245.1 of Nansenia antarctica. Lineage (NCBI taxonomy): Eukaryota > Metazoa > Chordata > Actinopteri > Argentiniformes > Microstomatidae > Nansenia > Nansenia antarctica. Next base: position 22,159,741 of record NC_137688.1, read on the forward strand.
ATATGACAACCCTTGTGTACATAAGGTTCAGATATAGGAAAAGTTAGGATATTTATAGCATAGCATAGAGTACAGCACAGTGTTTTATTGTATAGTATAGTAGTATAGTATAGTAGATAGTGTACATAGCCTTTATTTATGTAAACCAGCTCTTTTCCCTTTTTTATTTTACCCTTGGCCCTCTTGTTTTTAGTCTTTTTCCAAGCACCAGGGGAGCCCCCCCTCCTAAATTTCGTTGTATGGTACCTGTACTGTATTAATGACAATAAAGACCATTCATTCATTCATTCATTCATTCAATGAACAAATATTACCAGAATGCATGTTCTAGAATTATTCATGACTTTCCAGGCAGTCTATCACCAAGACATGTAGAAATGCTGGTATTGATATGCCTGCCTTCACGTGTGTTCCCAGGAGTGTGTTTGCAGTGTGGAGGTCTCTGGTTGATGCCACGGCCCAGAGTGCAGTGTCTCGTCTCACGGCCACCAACGGCTATCGCTCGCTCACTGCAGACGCTCTGAGGAGCCTCCGGGCTGCCAAGGAGCTGAGGGTGAAGAAGGTGAGGAAGCACTGCACTGACAGGGAACGTACTGTATGGCACACATTATTTAGGACCTTTCACATACCAATGACAAAGGTGTTCCCCCCTCTAAAGAAAGAGTAAATACATGTGTTACAATACTCAATAACAACCAAAAGATTAATTTGAATACAAGTACATTTGAATGCACCAAAAAATGTAAAGCAATTTGGAAAAAATTACACCTTTTCAAATGATTTCCACAGTAAAACAAGCAAAAAAAAAAAAGATTGTGTTCCTTGGATGCCAAGTCATCAAACCAAGCGGGTAGAGCTTATCACGAATGCCACAATGTGTATGGAAATGACTCAATGATGCAACCGCAGCCAAGCAGTTTTGAAGCCCACGAGCATGCCAGGCTGATTAGCAGTGTTGTTTTCTTACTTTCAGTTTGATTAAGAAAATGCTTTCTCATACAGGGCTATAAATCAGATATGGTCTATCTCCTCCTTCTGAAAGACAGAAATGAATAGTAGCACGCAGCACACATACAGGAGGGCTTCCCCTTCACACATACAGGAGGGCTTCCCCTTCACCTTTACGTTGCACTGAGGTAGAGGTAGTTGATGACTACTGGCAATCGAACAATGCAGGAATGTGAGTCCTGGGTTTGTAAGATTACAATCTAAGTAATTATGAGTGGAATGGAGAGCACTGGAAAGCCCCTCATGATTAAAGTGCTGTTAAACTGTTTGTCATTTATTTAATGTGTTTGCTTTAACTGGATTTGCTTCTGCCAATGACACAGTTTGCGTACAGTGCAGTATTAATATAGTAAGAATTGCAGACTCAGTCAGTCACAGCCAGGTATCAATAGGAATTGTTTTGTTTGTTGTGTGTTGTGTTGTGAATCATGAAAAGAGTGCCATTTCTTCTTTGATTTAAAAGGAGTCATGCTTCTTTGGTGTAGCAGCACGTCCAGACTTTTACCCCAAATAACACTCCTGAGCTTTATTCTATATCAGTATTACACTGTAATGACACTGTTGGTAGTATTATTAGTGGAGGCTGGTGGAGGTACAAATCGGAAGACATTCATTGTAATACTGTGTGTGCCCTCTGCCCTGTAGGGAGTAGAACAGCTGCAGCGGGTGCAGGGCGAGGTGGTGGAAGCCTTACGGGAACTCCAGAAAGTCAAGAAGAGCTATTACCAGCTGAGCCACATGGCTAACGTCGCCAGAGAGAAGGCAGCAGATGCCCAGGCTAAGTGAGTCGGCACAGCATTTCCCTCATCAGAGCTACGTGGCATAGACAATGTTAGACAAAAAATAAAATAAAATAAAACCAGAAACCAATTCAGAAACAGAATTGGATTATGTCACCAATATACTGTATATATATATATATATATATATATATATATATATATATATATATAATATATAATATACTGTACTCCTGCTAGATTTACTCACAGCCTGGTTCTCTTTATTATCATCATCATGTATCATACCAACTTATGAGAGAAACAAGTAGTGGCAAGTTAGACGTTCTGTAAAAGTGCAGTTCTTCTCCATTTCAGCTGCATTGACACTTGGATTATTTCTATCCCATGACTATTTCCAGATCGAAGAAAAGCGACCACGGAATTTTCCATTTTAGAACTGGCTTGCAGAAAATGAGTGCAAAGGTAGGCTGAAGTGCATGCAGGTCTGTACAGGCCAACTCAATCACCATGCTACAAATACATTCACATACCATTATTATTGTGTTATATGTTACCATTGAAACACGTCTCCAATAAAGAAAGAACTAAGAAATAACGCAGTTTAGTTGGAGAGTGTTTCATGATACTGTATGTAATGTGCCTGGTCCTCAGCGCCATTCATACGCCCTAGGCCTGTGAAACCAACTTCTTTTTCTGTGCTTGATTGAGTTTGCCTGGCACTATACAACCAATGGGACAGTCCCACCAGTGCAAACCCTGCCCATCTGGCACTGCAGTTAGGCTCAAGCAAACACTCCAGAGTATTTAAAAATATTTTAAATCATCTTTTGACCCAGTATGCTATGAAGTACTGCACTGATAAAAAAAATAAAAAACTTTATTTTCTAACCAAAACACTTTGGAAATGTGGCACTCTTACCCATTTGTATTAAAAAGCTTGTATTTCTTCATGGGCTAATCCTTTATTTTCTGCTAACGACTCCCTGCCTGTCTCCCTGGCCAGCTCAACGCCAGGCTGAAGGAGTGTGACCAGAGACTCACAGAAGTGCGTAACGAGTACCTGCTGACCCTCTCAGCCATCAACTCCCATCACCAGTACTACTACAACTCAGAGCTGCCTGCCATTATGAAGGTAAGCTGTCTCTGCCCTGCCTCTCTGGATATTCACAATGGGCTTCTTCAGGAAAAAAGAACACACACCCGTGACGATTCTTTTTAGTACCTTCCATTGGCTGACATTGAAAGACGTAGAGTTACTGTAAGTTCTAAATAGTATTTCAATTATTTTCAATTATGACTTATTTGTGCTTGGTTGAGTTTGCCTGGCGCAATGAAAGCAATGGAATAGTCCCAAAAGTGCAAACCCAAAGTGTATACCTTTGGGTCTAATTCTGTGGTAGAGTGACTCTTAGATAAACCGCCCATCGATTATGAAACCTTCCTTTGCTTTTGTGATGAGTCACCGCCAATGTAAGTTCCTGTGGTTGTTTTTCTCTGTTGATCTGAGCACATGACCCTAAATGGGAAATGCTGAAGATGTTTCCTTTTTGCTTTTCCTCCCTCGCAAAGTAATCAGCAGAGAGCATTCACATTGAAAACCTTAAAGGGTGTTTTCCCCCCCAAAAAACATTTATAACACATCAATGAAAGGGAAACCATTTTCAATGACTCAAATCCTATTGTTGCACGGAACACACAGGAAAGTCACATTGAAAGAGCTGATTAGGATCTCTATATGCTGAAATGGGAAAATGAGCAAGTCCGGCCCTCTCTCAAAGCACCTCTGCAAATGTCTTTAGGGCTTCAAACAACACCTGGATCAAACACTGTTTGTCAAGTACTTCACTGCACTTGACTTCATTTGCCCTCCTAATGTAACCGATGGAATAGTCCCAATAAAAGTGCAAATTCCAAGCATTCAATGTCTGCTTCAACCTTAATCACAGTCTTTTACTGTATCCTCCAGAGCCTGGACGGGGACCTGTATGACCAAATCAGGGAACACTTCACTCTCCTGTGCTGCACAGAAATTGACGCATGCCAGTCCACACAGACTGACTTTGGCCAGATCTGTGAAGACTCCACTAAGGTGAGGCCATGACACCCATTCCAGGTCCATCCCTCCCTAGCCCCTAATACCCTCATCCCTCCCTCGCCCCTAACACCCTCATCCCCTAGACACTCCTGTACTGTAGATCTGAAAGGATTGACATCTTGAAGTGTGATACTGTATGTTGAGAATTACAAGGTGAAGCAATTATGCTATTATACGTAGTTGCTTAAACCTATCCAATCCTCACACATCTACAGGACTGAGTACCTAGGACAGTAGGGACGGTCCCAACCTCTTCATCCTAGAGACGTGACAAAGATTTCACCCAACCAATCAGAGGCCGATCAACTTATTCATTCCCAGTCAGATCACCAGAAGTGTCTATGGTTTCATGGGTTAAGTTGTTGTGGACAGGGCCCCATTCTACAGTGGCCCTGCTACGATCCCCAGATCTGTGACATTCCTCACCTGAGCACTACTGGGGGAGGAGGCCACTGACGTCCATTGGGATTCTGTGTTTGTTCGGTCATAAACAGTTTGTTTTCAATGGCAGGTGACCAGAGAGAGGAACGTGCAGATATTCCTTCAGGAGTCCGCGGCCTTCACCAGAGCAGCTGGCTTTCACTTCCTGGTGGCACCTCAAGACAAGGTGCGCTTCATAGATACCTTATTTTTTTTATTTTATCTTATTTTTTTGTTTAACCCCACTCCTCTCTTTCCATCATGAGATTAGATCAAATGAGATTACATTGAATTCTTCCTTTGGTAGAATTTTTGTTTTTTTTGTTTTTCATCAATGTTTCATAGAATAAATGTATTTTGCATGTTTGAGGTCCGCTCTTCTCCTGTTGTTGTGACAGGTGTGCAGTCTGCAGCATCAGAGCTCCAGTGAGGGCGAGGGCGAGAGCTGCTTGGACAAGGAGGCACGCAAGTGGTCCTCAAAGGCTGCCAAAGACTACAAGATCATCACCCACGGCGAAAGGGTGAGAAAAGGGTTAACACGGTTTACTTCTGGTTGGGAATGTTGTGTTAACTAGCTTCTGATTATAAACAGAGGGCTCTCTCTCTCTCTTTTATGGTTAATATTTTTATTGAATTTCACAGAGACATGTACACAACAGGACATAACAACAACAACAACAACTAGTATCCGTGGGGGAGGTTATTGTCCCATGTAAGAGTAGAAAACTAGTTTTGCACTTTGTTATGCCGTACATTGTTCATAAACAATAACAGACAATGTTCTTTCTCTTTTATTTTTTTCTCTCTCTCTCTCTTTGAAATGGAAGTTAAAGGTACACTATGGAAGCTAAATGGCTAATTGTTTAAGTTTCCTACTCCTAAGATATGATATCAGTCTATTTCTTGTCACATTAAGCCACACAATACTTTTGTTTAACCAAAACAACTTGAAAGAAGCTAATGTTCATTTTTTTGCTCAATAATTTCTCTACATTATTTCGGATTTAAGGGACCCCTTTTGGCACATGAGGGAAAATCTTACATAATGTAACTTTAAGACAAATTAATCAATCTCTTTTGGACAAATGTTTTGGCTATGGGGTCTTTATTTGTCACAACCTTGTCATGTACCCGCTGTACCACCACCCCTCACAGGCCCTGCAAACACTGGAGCGACGCTTCAAGCTGCTGTCAGGGGACACAGGAGCTAGTGTGGAGCAGAAGATGGTGGAGGTGAAGGAGACTGTGAGGAAAGCACAGGTACAGTAGGACAAGCGTGAACGCTACAGTGGATGTTACAAACGAAATAACAAATCACCTTTTATTCCATCCATGAGAAGGCAAGCCCTCCTACTACACCTGCTACATAATGTGGCTGTTTTAGCCTCGTGTAGAGGCAAGTGGGTTGAGATGATGAGAGGCTACAACTCATGTTTCAAGTTTCAAGTTTTATTACGTCACATTACACAAGTGTAAGAGAGTAAAATTCGTAGGTTTCGGTTCCTGACATTGCAGCACAAGACAATAAGGCAATAGGCAATAGTACAGGACATAAGTGACAAATAAGACAGGATACAATTAGTAGTATTTAGACACATATTCAGACAATAAGGCAATGTGCTCTATAGCCTAGCTCTCTGCAAGATGCTGCTTTGTACTAGCATCTTTAGCCAGACTAATTCAAAGGCTCTCTGCCATTCTGAAAGGCTCATTCATTGATGACAGGTGTCCTGTATGGAACACATGAATCAGTCCTCTGCTTCCTTCATCACAGATACAGATGCAAATGCTGCTGGCATGATGAGTCATTTTGCTCTGTTCAGTCCACCCACCTTCAGTCCACTTCTGTTTATCTTCACTGCTGTGATGCAGTGTCCTGACAAATCATCTGTATTTCCTTTGATGCCACAGGAGGTGGGTATAGAAAGTGTATGCCACCATGATAGTGGTGGGTGGTAGTGGTGGCCTAGTTTATAGTGAGTTGGACTGGTGATCAGAAGGTCATGAGTTCAAATCCCACCTGTGAACACTTCAGTAAGACACTTAGCCCTAAGTTACTCCAGGGAGACTGTCCCTGTAATCTTTCATTGTAAATCACTTTGGATAAAAGCGTCTTCTAAGTGGTTAAAATGTAAAATGGTAGTAATGGTGCCACTGCCCACTCCTGATGCCCACACTCCAGTTGCAAGTTCACACCCCCGAACTGGGCATTTGAACACGCAGCCTTTGACTGCTGGCTTGCCAATGTCACCACTGGACTACCTGCTACCTGTAGACATGGTAACAATCTACCTGTGTGACCTCCTCTACCCAGGTGAGCCGAGTGCGGGCAGAGTCTCGTCTGGGCCTGCTGGCGTCTGCGGGGTTGGACGTGGAGCCGTGGTTGAGCAGCGCCATGAGCCAGGCCAACGAGGAGCTGGAGAGAGATAGGAGGCTCAGCGAGGCGCGCATGTCCAACGGAGACATCACCGTCCTGGTCGGTCCCCCTCAGCACTCCCACCCCATCTGTGACGGCAGCTGGTGAAAGGGGAAACAAGTCGGCAACCGACCAAATGCTCAGACTTTTATTCCCGAAAAATGAAAATAAATGTCAACGTTGTTGAAAATCATCACACTCGCTAGTCAAGCCAAAATATTGCAACACAATGGATTCGGGCTTTTGCTAACAACGTAAAGTAGTGTTATAGTTAATAGGCTAGGTGCACGATCTCCACTACTTCCTGAAAGGCACCTTGCATGAACATATCCTGTCTCATCTATTGGTTTAATTGATTAATCAGCTGTGCGGTAAACTGTTGGAACACACAGTGCACAGCTGATTAATCAATTAAACCAATAGAGTGAGACAGGATATGTTCATGCAAGGTGCCTTTCGGGAAGTAGTGGATATGGTGCACCTAGCCTATTAGGTTTTGGGATTATTTACCGAATCCATTGCATTGAACTATTTTGGCTTGACTAGCGTGTGTGTCATTGATTTTCAACAACGTTGACATTTATTTACATTTTTTGGAATAAAAGTCAGAACATTTGGATTGGTTGCGACTTGTTCCCTCTTTCACCAGCTGCCGTCACAGTTAGTTGACTTTTTTTTTTTGTATCACTTATTTTTGACTTCCAGTTAGTCACATTATTCATCAGTTCCAGTTAGTTCAATTGTAAATTCATTTTGAATAACTGTATTCATTAGAGTAATGCCAACACTCAGTCAGCCCTTAGTTTGGTAAGGAATAATCAATGTCTCCAATGTCCATTCTATGTTTGTAAATAAACACAGATCAAAGGTGCACTCAGACAAATCTAGCATGATCAGTTCTATAGGATGATAAATGTAACAGTATTCTTGTATAGTCTGGTAGTACGCTCTGAGTGTAATTAATTCCCTGCCTGCTATCCTAGGAGGAAGAGTTTGAGTTCACAGACTTCGAGGACTATGATGAAAATGATGACATTTTCATTGATTCAGCATCAGGCTCCGTGCCGTGTGCATACCCCTTGCCTTGCAGGGTGCTCTACAGCTACCAGGTGAGAATGCCAATATTGAACCACCATAACCTGCTCCTTTAGAAGAGAGTCTAATCTCAATGTTCAGGAATAGTGATATCATATCCTAGAGTGGTTGGTAAACATATACATTCTGGAGTGCACTGATAATGGCTGCCATCTTGGTCAGGAGTAAATTCATTGTAGTTGGAACTTGAATTGTAGTTGGAACTTGTGTCAGGAGAGAAGTTTGTTTAATTCTGTGGTACCAGGAGATGTGTTTCTCATTTCAGTAATGTTGAGTGTGCTAGAATTGGCTTGTTTTTACTTCCTTTAGGCTTGCCAAGCAGATGAGCTGTCAATTATAGAGGGGGAGGAATTGCAAGTGATAGAGGATGGAGACATGGAGGACTGGTTGAAGGTACGAGATCACACCCCTCTGTATCAGTGAACATTGGGACCTGCCCAAGAAATTGTTCAAATAGAAATGTGCAGTGCACAACAGGTATGAGTGTTTGTCATGAGGACCTGGGAATCACGTCAGGTCTATGAATTCTATTTCTACCTGCAACGGTCTGAACCTTTCACTCCCACATTGAACACATCCTGTGCTGTTCAGCAGTCAGCCGGTCCCACATCGACTGTCTCCCCCACGTCCTGTAACGGCTCAACAAAGTAAACAAATGCTGCATGATTTTCCTGCGGGAAAGAGGCACCATGTCAGGACTTCACGAAAAAATAATCTCGAAAAATATGAGGCCATAATGGAGTAACTGATACACATACCCGCTCTCTCTACACATTTAAACGGTCTTGTTGACTACACTATCCAACTGAAGATATGTTTCGTTAGCTTAGGGCTGTAATTAAAACAGAATCTGCGGCAGCAGGGTTTAGTTCCTTTGTTTATAAATGACTGCTCTTGCTCTCGTGTCTTAAAGCCACAATCCGTAATTCGTGGTGCTGTTTTTGGATATCAAACTAACCCTAACCCTTATGATCCATACCCATTGATTCTTGACTGTCATGACTTGACTCCAGTGTTAAAGATTAAATAAACATCTGAGAGTGGTAACATTTCTCCACCCCCATCCTTCAGCCTCATGTGTCTGGGCTGATGTTTAGATGTTTTTAGAATTATGGATTGTGGCTTTAATTCTGAATGTGGCATTCTGAATGAGGCATCTAGATCTCTCTCAGGAGAGTCTATCTATTAGTAGTAGTCATTGTTTACATTACCCACCCTGTATCCTATTTGATAGAGCTGGTGGCAGGATGTGCCATTTTGCTCAATAAATATGTAAATATGTAAATATTGCAATTTAAATATGTAAATATTGCAGTGTAAATATGCAAATATTGCAATGTAAATATGTAAATATAGTAAATATGTAAATATTGCAGTGTGCATCCATCTCCCCTGTAGGCTCGGAATGCCTCTGACCAGGTTGGATATGTACCAGAGAGGTACCTGCAGTTCCTCTGGTCGCCTGGAGAGGGCTCCTCTTCGTGCCATGGCTTCCCTGGCCCTCAGCTGGACTGGTCCCTCAACAGCTCTGGGTCGTCATCAGATCACTCCAAGAGGGAGCAGGGGCGCTTGCCCCAGTCTGGGGGTCAGTAGTGGACTGCTGTCTTACCCACATCATCCATAAACCAGAGCCTGAGAGCTTAGCGTTCCTATACATTGGAGATGCATCCTTCCTTCCTTCCTTCCTTGCCTCCTTTCTTCTTTATATTAGGTTATCACTAATCTATATATGCCATTTAGCTGACGCTTTTTTTTTTTGCGCCATGCTCTACCAACTGAGCCATAGAGGACCACACACCACAGCTTTGCCCTGCGTTACTTTGACCTATTAAGTCTTGTCAGATCAGTGATTTCTCCATGGAAGGGAGGGAGGAAGGATGCATTTCAAGAGTACCACTAGTCCAACAGGGCTCCAAACTTGTGTTCCTCTGCTCTGTAGATCAGTTCATTCACTCCACCCATGGCTAGCATGTTTTATCCTATTTACTGTTTTGCAAATAATTATACAGTAATTATATGTATTTCTATAGCATAAAATGCAGCCTGCTAAAGCGCTTAATTACAACTCACGGCTCTATCGTTACTAACCTGTTGATGACTGGTTTAGATCCTACCTACAGGACAGAAGCTACTATGTCTCCATTAGCAACTTTGTATCTGACCAAATTAAAATGACGTTGGGTTCCCCAAGAGTCAATCCTTGGCCCCCTTCTATTCAATCTCTACATGCTTCCATTGGGACACATCATAAAAAAGAACAAAATTGCCTACCACAACTATGCGGATGACACTCAAATCTACATAGCCTTCTCACCGAACGACTATAGTCCCATTGACAATCTCTGTAATTGCATTGAGCAAATAAACGCCTGGATGACACAAAACTAAACAAGGACAAAACAGAGATAATTGTATTCGGTGCACCTGACAAAAGATCGAAACTCAGTGCAAAACTTGATTCTCTCCCTCTTCAAAACAGGTCAGAAATCTTGGTGTAATTCTAGACTCCGATCTAAACTTCAACAGCCACATAAGCTCGATAACTAAATCAGCCTACTATCACCTGAAAAACATAACAAGAATGAGAGGTTTCATGTCCAAGCAAGACCATGAAAAACTCATCCATGCATTTGTTTTGAGTAGACTTGATTATTATAATAGCCTACTAACAGGCCTACACAGGTAGATTGGTACCGTGACTACAGGTAGCAGGTAGTCCAGTGGTGACATTGGCAAGCCAGCAGTCAAAGGTTGTGTGTTCTAAAGTAGCTGTTTGTAAAATGCAGCTCATCCAAAATGCCACTGCTAGGGTCCTAACAAAAACAAAGAAGTTTGAACACATTACACCAATCCTGAGATCCCTGCACTGGCTACCAGTCTCTCAGAGAATTGAATTCAAAATCCTCCTGATTACATACAAATCACAAAATGGTCTTGGACCAAAATACATATCAGATCTCCTCCTTCGGGGCCTTGCTTTTCCCGCAAGGTCAGCTGAGACTAATCAGCTTATCATTTCAAGAGTGAAAACAAAACACGGTGCAGCAGCTTTCAGTCACGCTGCTGCATGCTCCTGGAACAAACTCCCTGAAGAAATCAAACATAAACATAAACATATTTTAATCTAAGCTAAAAACCTTCATGTTTTGCACTCTACACCCAAAAGGCCGCAACAACTTCTAGTATGCTGTGTGTTGTGTCCAGGTCTGGCGCGGGCTCTGTATGCCTACCAGGGCCAGAGTGCGGAGGAGCTGTCCTTCCCTGAGGGGGCGGTGATCAGGCTGCTGCGCTGCCGCCAGGGGGAGGTGGACGACGGCTTCTGGGAGGGGGAGCTGGACGGCCACGTGGGGGTCTTCCCCTCGCTGGTGGTGGAACTTCTCGGGGAAGGGGAGGAGGAAGAGGAGGAGGAGGAGGAGGAGGAGGAGGAAGAGGAGGAGGTAAGCCCTTGTAGTATTCGTCTCATCACCCGTACTCATCTCACAGAGCCAGACAGCGTGCAACTGTAACAATCCAGAACTTTCAAAAAGAAAGACGTGAGGGACATTTTCAGTTATTTATCACATGGCACATCTTACTTATTTACCTACTTACACACATGGCATATCTTACTTCCTCTTTAAGCCCAAAAGTGCAGGACAGTATACCGTAAGTGATTAACTGTACTCTACTCCTCAAGATGCATGTCATAGGTATCGTAGTCCAAAAAACATATAAGGAGGTTTGGACATTAAGGGCAGCAATTTGCTGGAGCAAATACTGTAGTGTTGAGTAGAGCAACATATACATAACAACTCTGTAATGTGATTTTTTTTTTATTGTACCCAAATGTTTCTGAGAAAATGTTTATTATTCAACCAGAGTTTTAGTACACAGTCTGAAAAGGCATTTGCATATCATGGAAACAATCGTTTTTTGCAGTATTCAGAACTGCCATTGGATTATGTCTCATTTCGTCTATTAAAAATATGAATGTAAAGCCGACCATCTTTTCTCCCATTTTACCCAATTTTGCACATGCAAATTGGATCCCAAAGTATAGCAGCATGATGTTAAATTGTGCAGTCTGCCACCCGGTGGTATACTGTTGTACAGCACATTTGGAAATGACTTCCATGATAATACTAGTCAGTGAAATAATTTTCATCTCTGCAAATACTATTTGGATGGTAAAGATAATCTCTGGATACATTATTTTAATTCAAGAGGATTGTTACATTGTGATTTCCATCCTTTTGCCCCCAGAGTCTTCCCACCCCCACTCTCCCTCCATTCTCTCCACCTATTCCAATCTCGGGCAGCCCTCGCTCTCTCCTCTGCTCCTCGCCTGGTCCTGGATCCTGGTCCGCTCACAGCACGCCCCCTAGGGACACGGAGGACAGACTGCAGGCTTTCCCTCTGGGAGTACAGAGGTTGTCGGACAGCAGGGCAGGTGGGGGTTCACACAGTAACACAGTTACGCTACGAAGCCTTTTATACACTTCAAACCTCCTTTCTTTGCTTTCTCCTCACTCTGTGTGTCTGTGTGTGTTCCCAGAAAGTGGAGGCAGCGCCCCCAGCTCACCTGACCTGTCATCCAGGAGAATACGACCGGTATGTAGACCACCCCCACTCCTTAATCACCTTTGTAGATCTGAAAGGTTTGGATAGATAGACATACAGTCACTAGCTGCTCTACCTTGTTTACACCTTTTTAATTGTTTCAGAACTATCCAAGTGGCTAGGTAGGAAGGGCTATGGGGTTGTTTCTGGACAGGTCCATACTGGACAGTACTCTTTTACTACCATATCCTTATTTACGGCGTCCAGCCATCTTCATTCTTGGAGCACATTATGAGACCATCATAAAAAATAAAAAAATCTGTCATATGGGGTGCTTTGTGACGTAGCACACTAAGGTGTTAGCCATGTAATCGCAGGGTTCCCGGGTTCGATTCCAGCAGTCGACATATCCTGCATGTCATCCCTCCCCTCTCACCCATCTTTCCTGTCAATCTCTACTGTCTCTATAACAATAAAGCAGAAATGCCCTAAAACCATATTTTAAAATAAATAAATCAGTCGTACATACTGTATACACATCCTCTTTAATATGCCCTTTTCCTCATTGATTGATTTCTCAGATGACTGTGTGTCTCTGTGTTTGTCTCAGACCAGGGCGCCCCCTCTTCCCCCGACTCAACGGCATTCCCCCATGCCCTAAGGATGAGTGTGTGTGTGTGTGTGTGGAGGGAGGCTTCATATGAGACGTAGTGAACCCCTCAGAGCAGCTTGTTATGTGCCTTCAGGACTACACTTGTCTTCATTTTACAGGCTAAAGTATTTATATGAAAGTCAGTATTCTTGTTTAAGTCTTATGTGATACTATTTAAAAATGATGGCTTCTGTTTTTCAACAGAATTGTATAAGTAGTTTTGGAAGAATGTTTTGGAAAGTCATATTTGTGTCTGTTGCTTGTATGTCCCATGTGTCATTTCTCATTTGAGTATTCAAACATGTGTGTATACATATATAAACACATGTTATTAAAAAAAGGTGTCTGTTTGGGAAGCGACTGAAGAGCCTTGCCAGGTACAAGTTGGGAATGACTTCCCGTTGTAGTATTTAAATGTTCATATGGTGTCATTTCAAAGATTGCTTGTGATCCTGAAGGAATTAGTAGCATTGTGAACAAAATTAATGTGCCTGTTGTTTTTATTTGATTATATAAACCTGTATATCATAAACCTGTAAACATACTCTACATTTCATGTTCTGAATACAATGTTTTCCATGAAAAACACAATACAAACCTGGACTCAGTTTTAATCAGTTGTTTGTGCTTGTTGTTGGCTTTGCTTCCTGCAGTTTGAGGATGACATTGGGTTAGGGTTAGGGTTATGCAACTTTAACTTTTTGACCACTGTGGCGTTTAGCACATTGACTCAGAGCATTGCTGTGTCTACTAGCGTGCAGTGGTTCAGAGCATTGCTGTGTCTACTAGCGTGCAGTGGTTCAGAGCATTGCAGAGGTTACATGACTCTATTGTGTTCTATAGTAATGTCTGAAGGTAGCCTGGCTCCAGGTTCCAGCCAACTTCTGTTATCATTGTTAGGCCATACGTAACAAACATGTAGCATCACAACCATACCATAACATTTAATAGCCATAGAAGTGGAAGGTGCATTGTATCTTTTCAGTACATAACCTTCCATGAGAATACCCTTTAAATAATGATGATTGAGTGAGTTATGATTATTATTCTATGGTAACATTAGAAAGATGGACAAAATTACATCAGAACTACATTTGTAAATGACAATACCAACACAGGGTAAAATGCATAGCTTTTAATATATATTTTGATTCCTTAAGAATTGTTCATTGTTCATTGCTGCATTTTTACATTTGAGAATACTGAAATGATCAGGTTGGTTAATAGTATGCATATAGTATACGTATATGTTTTCCTTTTGAGATTTCCAGCTTCTGTCAAAGAAGACACATGCAATATATGGTTCTAAGGCCACTACAAACACATTTAAATATCCATTTGAAATTGACACTCAATGGACAGGGAGCGACAGGGTTATTCTATGATCTACCTAGTGAGGAGTGTTGGGCCAGTCTTCACTGTGACCTGGTAATAGCAGCCATGGACAGGGAAGAGAAAGCCCCAGCTAGCTAATTGAGATATATAAGAAGCACCTCTAGCTCGATGAAAATAATCTTTAGATTGGTGTGCTTTTGTTTGTCCTTCTTCACCTCCATGCCCCTGTGCTTCTGAGGTGGAGCATTAACCAGATAATATTCACATGTGCAGTGACAATAATGTTTGCTGGTGAAACGGTTGAGACGGTGACATAAGATATACAGTAGAAAGTAGTTTTATCACCATCTACTAAACAATGTGTCTACGGTATAAATGCCATAATAGTACTGTCACAGTAGTGCTGTAGTACTGTTTTTTTTTATTGCGTCTTATAATAATAGATATATAATTTATAATATAGTCAATGATACTATTTCTTCAGGGCTACACAGACAATCCCATTCAAATCTATGACCAATCCTTTACATTCAGTGGTGGATCACAGTAAATTAGTCTGGCATTTACATCCTTGAAATAACATAAAATATACCAGTTAACCCAACCCAAGTTGACATCCAGTCAAGCATCTATTATAACGACTATATTCCTATTATATTTCATAACTATTCAATTAATAATGGCGCTAAATCAAAGCCTTGAATTTTCGACGGTAAGTGCAATATACTATGTCTTCGAATGAAATATGTGTCATATTTGACATGTTCTCAGTTTGGACAAAGAAATCCAGAAATAAATCAATGGTACCCTTGAGATACACATTATTTCCATCATGTCAAGTAAAGACCAGGAATATATCATCCATGCATGGCTAAAACCGTATCTCTGCATAAGACACATCTATTGTGTAAAAACAAACAGCCTGGATGTCCTAGTGACATATGTAATATGTCTCTATGTAATATATCCCACAACACTGCCATTGTCGTTGCAAAAACAATTAAGTGCATACTACACATAAGACAAGTTATGGGGTTAATAAAGAGGGGTGTGTGCGTGTGTGTGTGTGTGTGTGTGTGTGTGTGTGTGTGTGCGAGTACAGCAGAGGGAGACATTGTTCAATACAGCTATGGTTGTCTGCTTCAGGACAACACATTCTAGTGAATGGTGGAGGAGTACTACTGGAGGAGAACTACTGGCATACACACTACTGGCATTCTATGACACATACAGTCATGGACAGAAATATTGGCACCCATGTCAGATAATGCACCACTTCCCCCAGAAAATTGTTGCAATTACAAATGCTTTGGTATTCACATGTTTATTTATTTTGTTTGCATTGAAACAACACAAAAAAGCTGAGAAAAAAGCCAAGTAGCATATAATTCCACACAGAACTCCAAAAATGGACCGGACAGAATTATTGGCAATTCAACAACAAACAAAAGAAACATTTAAAAAAATAATTTGTATTTAAACTGAACTGTGGCAAGTTACAGGTGCTGGCAATATAGAAATCACACTTGCAACCAATTAAAATGGAAAAAAGTTGACTCAACCTTTGTGTTGTGTGTCTGTGTGTACCACACTGAGCATGGAGAAAAGAAAGAAGAGCAAAGAATTGTCTAAGGATTTGAGAAACAAAATTGTGGAAAAGCATGGACAGCCTCAAGGCGTCAAGTCCATCTCCAGAGATCTTAATGTTCCTGTGTCCACTGTGTGCAATGTCATCAAGACGTTTACAGCACATGGCACTGTAGCTAACCTCCCTGGACATGGACGGAAGAGAAAATGTGATTAAAAAGATTGCAACAAAGGATTATTGGAATGGTGGACAAAAAACTAAATCAACTTCCAAACAATTTCAAACTCACCTGCAGACACAGGGTACAACAGTGTCAACTCCTCACTATCTGTCACAATCTGAATGAAATGGGACACTATGGTAGGAGACCCAGGAGGACCCCACTGCTGACACATAGACATAAAAAAGCGCTGGAGAGTTCTGAAGTGGCCAGCAATGAGTCCAGATCTGAATCCCATAGGACACCTGCGGAGAGATCTCAAAACAGCAGTTGAGAGAAGGCACCCTTCAAATGTGAGCGACCTGGAGCAATTGGCAAAAGAAGAGTGGTCCAAAATTCCAGTAGAGATGTGGAAGAAACTCATTCATGGTTACAGGAAGCGATTGATTTTAGTAATTTTTTTCCAAAGGGTGTGCTAACAAAAATTAAGTTTAGGGTGCCAATTTTGTCCAGTCCATTTTTGGAATTCTGTGTGGAATGAATCAGATTTGGCCTTTTTTTCTGAGATTATTTGTGTTGTCCCAATGCAAACAAAAATAAATAAACATGTGAATACCAAAGCATTTGTAATTGCAACAATTTTCTGGGAGAAGTAGTGCATTATCTGACAGAAGTTCAGGGGTGAGTGAGTGAATTGAATGCGGCTATGCTTCCAAAAATGAATGAATAACATAGAAAAACACACACTTGTAAAGAACACACATGTCATTGTCTGGGCACTATTCTGAATCAATTAAAGTAACATTTGCCAAGCTTGGTTTAGGACTAAACTTGACCTGTGAGAATGTCAAACATTACATAACATCTATATGAGATAACTGCACTTCCCATTTCTCAGAGAGTAAGAGCGCCAGAGCAATGTCAGTCTAAATGTCCACATAAGAAGATTGGACACACTGTAGGATAGACGTTTCAGACCAACCCTCGGTCGCTCAGTCTCTCGCTCTACAGTGATTCATTTACTAAAGCTCAATTAGCAAGGAATACAAGACATCTGTCCACAGGCAGCTGTTGAAAACCTTGATGATAACATATCCCATTTGACACTTCATAACATGTACGGTATCTGGCTTTTCTGAGGAAAGGACTGGGACAGGGAAAGCATACGGAGGCAAAGGTAGCAATTTGAAATAGCTAGATAAAAACCTTGAGTTACTCAAAGGCAGTTTGTGGCTGTGATTCCATGGTATACAGAGGAGTTACAGACCAGTCTGACCGTAAAACACACAGCTATTACCCGTTATTGACTGTTGGTTGCTTTATATTGTAGTATTACTTGATTCCCCCTCCCCCTCTCTCTCCCTCAAATGCATTCAGTGAGCAGTGTTTTCAAAGACTGCACTCTCAAAAGAGGCCTGGGCTTGCACTGGTGATAATAGGAGTAGTACTGTAAAGTGTTGTCAGACACATTATGCAAGCGAAAGAAGAGCGATACATCCGGATATAAGGTGCCAGTGCCTACCTCACCCCCAACTGTTTACATCAATAAATTCATCACAGGCTTGCTGGTATTACCCCATTTTTCTAAAGCCATGTCCGTTTACAATTGAAGCCAGCCTCAGCTTGTGACTGTGGCCTGGTATAGTTTTGGCATGGCATTGTTGAGCTCTACTGTATTGCTACGTACTGTATATCCGTTTCTCCATGTGACGGTGAGGGGCACAAGTCTTTCCTCCTCGTCCTCGTCCTCATCCTACCCCTCCTCCTCCCCCCAGCCCCAGCCTCACCCTGCGGTGTCAGTGAAGGACTCCTCTCTCACCACTTATGCTGAGAGTGCACAGACCTCCTCTTCTCTTCCAGTGACAAACTCTCCTCTTCCTGGCTGACCCGGCAGTCCTTGATGTCCTCCATCTCTACCATGTCGTCCTTGCCATCCTCGCTCTGAGTTACAGGCTCCTCTTCCCCCGTCCCCGCCACCACCCCCACTCCTGCCTTCACCTCCTCCACCTCCACCTCCACCGTGCGCACCACAGAAAATTCCCTTTGGCTGTCTGGGCTGGCCTTGACGATAGTAATGCTCCCCACCATGCCCCCTCGTGGAGTGGTGGCGGAGACTTTATGGACATTGCTGAGAGCCTTGCCCTCTGAGCCCCCGGGGCTGGGTGTGGCTTTACTGACAGTCGAGACACTTATATTCTCCACTTCCACTTTGTCCTCTGGCCCTGTCGTGGTATGTGAGACTTCAACGCTCTCCACCTTGTCAGTTGACCCGCCACTAGAGGGCGTGCCATAATTTCCCTTCACATTAGGAATACTCTCTAGCTTGTCCCCCTGGCCTCCAGGGCTGGGGGAGCCTTTGGCCAGGGAAAACTGGGTGACGGTGGAGGCATCAGTGTCAAGGTTTAGCTTGAGTGAAGCAGGGGCAATGGTAGGGGCAGTGGCAGGGGTCAGGGCAGGTGTTGGGGTAGAGGCAGAGGCAGACGTTGGGGAGAGGGAAGGGGTGGGGGTGGGAGCAGTAGTAGGGGTAGGGGTGAGGACAGATTTTGGGGTGAGGGCAGGGGAACGGGCAGGGGTTGTGCTGGGGGCAGGGGAACGGGGAGGGACTAGGCTAGGGGCAGAGGTTGGGGTGAGAGCAAGGGTGGGGGTAGGGGTGAGGGCAGGGTCAGGGGTAGGGGTGAGGACAGATTTTGGGGTGAGGGCAGGGGAACGGGCAGGAGTTGTGCTGGGGGCAGGGGAACGGGCAGGGGCTGGACTAGGGGCAGAGGTTGGGGTGAGGGCAGGGCTGGGGGTAGGGGTGAGGGCAGGGTCAGGGGTAGGGGTGAGGACAGATTTTGGGGTGAGGGCAGGGGAACGGGCAGGAGTTGTGCTGGGGGCAGGGGAACGGGCAGGGGCTGGGCTAGGGGCAGAGGTTGGGGTGAGGGCAGGGGTGGGGGTAGGGGTGAGGACAGATTTTGGGGTGAGGGCAGGGGAACGGGCAGGAGTTGTGCTGGGGGCAGGGGAACGGGCAGGGGCGGGGCTAGGGGCAGAGGTTGGGGTGAGGGCAGGGGTGGGGGTAGGGGTGAGGACAGATTTTGGGGTGAGGGCAGGGGAACGGGCAGGAGTTGTGCTGGGGGCAGGGGAACGGGCAGGGGCTGGGCTAGGGGCAGAGGTTGGAGTGGCGGTTAGAGCAGAGATAGGGGTGGTGGTTAGGGCATGGGCAGTGACAGGGCTTGAGGTCTGCACAGGGGCAGTAACAGGGGTAGGGGGAGTGTCAGGGGTATGGGTTGGGGTGAAGACAGAGGTGGACTTGAGGGCAGGGGTAGTAAAGGAGGAGGGGGGAGTGGTGGGGCTTGAGGTCTGCACAGGGGCAGTAAACACTGGGTCAGCGAGGTGGGGCCCAGGCTGTGTCACAGGAACACTGCCTCTGCGCAACAAGTGGGTCAGACTCTTCTTCCGCTTGGCCACAGGAGCAACGCCATTGGTGCTCTCCTGTTTGACATCTTTGAACATGTTCTGCAGGTTGTACCCCTCCTTCTTTTGGAGATCATCTTCCCCCTTCTCACTATCCAAGGGATCTGATTGGTCTAAATGGTCTGCAGAATCACCGGTAGGCAGGTTAGTAGAGCCTTGGAGGAGTTTCTTCTCGTGGGTGACTCTGAACCTGGAGAAAGGTGCACCTCAGATAATTTAATGTGTCACCATAAACACAAGGTGCTTAGAATCCTCAATCCCTTTTTGCCCTGTTTCCTTTAAAACCTTTGTAGCTACCATGGTATTTCATTTCACTCGACAACCCAGCCCCACAGCAGTGGGCAATAGCAAAATCTATGTTTGACAGTCAAACTTCTGTACGTTATTGACATTTTGTTTTTCCATATTTGCTGTTTCATGAGTCGTCCGGGCCTGGGTTGTCGAGAAGAATGAAGTAACATTAGCTATGAAGCAGACCTGGGTCGAAAAGCATTTGAAATGTGGGTCTAAAAATGTTTAGCCTGACCAGAGTGCCAGATGGGGTTTGCACTTTTTTTTACATTTCCATTGGTTCCATTGTGCCAGGTAAATTTAATGTAGCACATTAAAGGGATAGTTCACCCTAATCTCTGAAGACTCAATGACTTGACTTAAATGACACTGAGATTATTTGGGCAATACATTTCAGGGTCCATTGACTTCTATAGTTTTTTAGTTAAAAATGCTAACAGTTAGCGTTTAGTGACATTATCCAGATAAACAGATTCAAATTGTGGATTGAAGTCTGTCCTTTCAGGGCAAGGAACCAAATATGTGATTTTGACATTTGGGTGAACTATCCCTTTAAGTATTTCCAATACAATTTGAACCCAGATCTGCTAAAAAAGCTTTTGAGGAAACTCCAGCCAGAATGACTCACCTGCCCACAGAGAAGACAGTCTGCTCTCCTGGCCGGCCCTTGGGCCGGGCCGCACGGCTCCTACGTCGGCCCTTTTTGGAGAGCCCTTGCATGCAGAGATGGCAGGAGTTGGGGGCGCTGCCAGAATGCACCGTGTGGTGATGCGGTGGAATGCCTCCTAAGCTCTCTTTCCGCAGCAACCTTCAGAAGGAATAAAGGACCCATTCAAACGTCATGTTAATTTTCCATTCAAACAAAAAAGAATGCTGAACTTTCAAGGGGTAGTCCACTCCTAAATCCAAATTTGTCAGATGTTTTCAGATTTCATGTAGAGGAAAGTCCACGTCCCTTATAGCATGTGTAGATCCAGTTGTATGCCTCACTCTTAAATTAATGGAAAAGATGTACCTTTTTCACTGAATTCCCCAAAATGAACGTATTTTCCATTTATTTTGAATTTAGCTGGATCTATAGCTGGATCTATATAACAGTGGAATGTAGATTCAGCTATACAGTCCAATCCCAATTCACCCCGTAGCTCTACATTTTAGCCCTACCCCTCTGTTTTGCATGCTTACATGTAGGGGTAGGGTGTCCCAATTCTTGTTGGCATGTAGGGGTAGGGTGTCCCAATTCTTGTTGGCATGTAGGGGTAGGGCCAAGCGGTAGGGCTACATAGCCCTTCAAACTTTTTATTTTTGTTTTTCAGATGCACAGTCAGTCCAAACGTAGTGAAATTGCAGAATGCCTTGCGAATCATCGGCAAGTTAGTGGCAAACGCAAGCAATGAGGAAGAAAACCACAAATGTAATTATTTTGTTAATAAAGATTGAAAAAATGATGATAACAATCATATTATCTTAGTTTAATGTAATTTCAATGTATTATAGACCTTTTCTTTATAACAAGCATAACAACAAAAATCGCTATTATGCCGATGTCTCTAGCTAGCTATCTAACGTTACAACAATGTTTTACGGCTGATTTGTGCATGACAGTCCCGCGTTTTGACATATTTCCATGTCGCATTTCCCCCCTTTGATGGCATATGACACCCGTAATTTAACTAAAGCTTGGTTTTAGCAGAGTTTTTGATTGACGGGTGTTAGCTTGTGCTAAATCGACGGCACAAGTGTGGCCCACTGTAATGGTTGTGGCCCTAAACAACTACACAGGTCACATAGTGTTTATGCCAGTAGCCGGGCCTGCTCAGGAGGTAGGAAAACACCTGGCAAACTAGAATTTTGGAGTGGATTATCCCTTTAAATCCATGACTAAGCAAAAATGCCAAAACCAATTACATCTTTATAAGCCCGATAGCAGCCATCCTTAATAACATGCCACTGTCATTAGCATAGATTCTCTCTAAAAGATGAGTCTCTTGTGTGTTCTATTACTTCCGCTGTTCCCAACTCTGTCTGCCTCTGTCCCTAACCTCCCATCAGCACTGTGCCTCTGGGGAGGAAGCTGAACTGTACTACTGCCAGAGAGAGAGGGGACTGTGGGAAGAATACCAATGGGTGGCCCAGCCCAGGCTCTGCTGACCGTCATCAGCGCTCTACACACTATCTTGGCAGACCAGCAAGAACACTAAAGATGTACCAAAGGGATTTAATTAAACGCGTAAATCAGTTTCTGTCTCCTCCCACACACTTCTGACCCACCATGACTATGTTACGTAGACAACACACCGCTGAGGTCTGACTTTTTCTGTCGTCGCTCTCTCTCTCTTGCACAAGCACACGCGCCCACACATGCAACCGCACGTGCACTTGTGTGCACGCATGCACACACACACACACACACACACACACGCGCGCACACGCACACGCACACACACACACACACACACACACGCACACGCACAGGCACACACACACAAACACGCGCACACACACACGCGCACACACACACACACACACACACACACACACGCACACGCACAGGCACACACACACAAACACGCGCACACACACACACACACACACACACACACACACACACTCACTACCTAAATGCATGTGAGTAACACATTGTGTTAGGAGACTATTTGTACTGCATTTTGCCGGTCCCATAATAGAGCTGCTGATGCCGGTTCAACACAATAAACCAGGCAGCCCCAGGGAGTCCGAGGTAAGAGAGACAGTACATAACGCTGCCGGAACAGAGAGCTCACTGGCTCAATGTACAGCATGCCCTCCAGCCCCAAGGTAACAAATAAAGCAACACAAAACACTTCATCCTTAGTGGCTGCCACAGCCATGCTGAAATACACACCCATTATTGTACTAGTTCTCTATACCACACCTTAAATCAGAAGTAGAACAGTATAGTGAACCATACGAAGTCTGCAATAGACATCAACAGATATGTTTTATATATATATGGGTTATATTGCTTGAAAAGCATTTATAGATTTTAAGTCTTAGTAGTGCTGTTGCGTAACAGGGCCTTTAACTCTGTTAAAGACTTTCACCACGGGTGATAATACAGCTTTCAGAGTATTGCCAGTAAGATTAACTAAACACTTTGACCAATCAATCTCTTTATATTATATCTGAAGAGGCTTTACAGCATGTTTGAACACGCTGTGCTTAATTTTCCAAAACAAATTTTCACATTTCAAAGAACAAATATTAAGAATATCCCCAAGTGATAAGAAAATGCTAGCTATGCCAGTGCTGAAATGATGATCTCAAACCACAGTATACAGTATACGTAGTACCCTTCCGCCAATTCAGTCAGACCCTCATTCAGTCACGACAGTCTGTTGAAATAAAGTATAACGTAGGAATTAAGCATACCTTGGATCATGACGTTCACAAATATTCTGGTTTCCCAACATTTCCTTAAAGGCCTCCATGTTAGCTAGAAGGCAAAACAGAAAACACAATATAATATTCACACAGTTTAAATAGCAGCTTTGAAGTGACGCAGAATATCCAGTTATACTTGTGTTGTGTTTTGACATACAGTACTACCTTCATTTTCAATGATACACTTCAGTATTTGTTCAACGGTGTCTTGATTGTCCTCATCTTCTTCATCTAGTAAACAAGAAAGTAAAAGGTAATTCCTGTTTGGATCAAGACACTCTTTCAAGAGATTGGTACTGTTTTGAAGTTTCTTGATATAAACACTTAATGTGGAAAATATGACCGTTTAGTGAGTATCCATTGTTTATCCATTGTGGACAGGTGAGTCTACAAAATGTGGAACAATATGGATCTACCTCTCGAAAATCAATCATGGATGCCTGTTAAATTCTTCTAGCCTTAACCCTGACTTTTCGTAGATAGATAGTTATTCCCCTGGTATTACCTACCAGTTTTGTCTGGTTTCAGTTTCTCATCCACGTCCTCCTCATCCTCGTCTGCCTCTCCTGTCCTGCAGCGATAGCCCTTCTTCTTCAGCATATGGCACATGAGGAAGCCTAGCAGGCCCGTGACGAAGAAGAGGAAGACCAGGAGGAAGATCATGTAGGGGGGAGGGGGCTCCCCCACCGTGGAGGCCTCTAGGTCTGTCATCCCTCAGGCTTTTTGCTCGCCCTCTATCCTCAGCGTAGCCCTAATACAGGCAATAGGCACGGCGTCACACAGGGGGAATAGAGTTAGAGTAGATAACCTCTGGGGGATCCTCACACATTGACGTCAAGTGATCCTCTATGCAGCATAGACCTACTCTTGTCTTGTCCATCAGAGTCTCTTGTGTCGTAGAGATAACTCCCACTCAGCTCATGTTTGCGTACCTCTCACCAGAGCTAACTTTATCTATCTGAGCAGGCTGAGAGCCGGCCCCGGGTACACACCCCCTTTTTTTTCTTCAAACACCTTGTAGTGCACACACAAACACACACTGTGTTACATTCCACAGTAAAGCACATTTCATAAGTCTCTGTCACTCATAAAATTGTTTTTTCACTATTTGATAGTTCCTGGTAAATCCTGGTAAAAAAAACAAAACAACAACAACCCAACATTTATGCTATAATACTGACAAATTGAAAGTTGCTGCCTACAAAAGCAAAGCACTGTGTGTCTGTCTATACTTTTCAGTTAAGCTTCTACTATCTTCTATCTATCTACTATAGAAGGCCCAAACACAACCACAGAGGCACCCCTCACCCCAACCTCTCACACTCCCTAAACATATTTCCTGTGTGCCTCGAAAGAAAAAGAAAAAATACTTTCTCACGCAGGCTGATCAGCTGACTCCTCTCCCAGGCTGACATGTTGACAGTATGAGGAAGGACCATATGTATGGAACAGTCAACATTTCTCTTCAAATGTACAGTAGTTCTTTCTTCCTGAACTACACTGTATACCTCTTAAAGAAACAGTCTACAAGATGTCCTTCCTTCATGCTGGTAGGTGGTCTTGCCATACCAAAACCAAAATAATAAAGACATATCACTCCATTTTTTATGTATTTGCTGTTATAGGAGACTCAATAAACAAAAAACATGCTGCTCTAAATGAAATGTCATTCCCAGATCACTACACATATGTCATAGAAATCAAGTGCTATATCCATGTGAAAATGCAGTTGTTCCATCGTGTTTTAGTTGTTGTCCGACTCTTAGATGGTGTGCAGATGAAACCATGTGTTTCATAGCCTACTGATAAGGCAATCATTAGTGCCACTACACTATGAGAACGTCAACAGAACTGTCACAGCACACTGCTAAACCATACATACACTATATCAGTGTAGAATCGTTTTGCATATACTGTAATGGCACTCTATCTGTTGAACAATAGGGAACTAATTAATAGTGAACAGTAACTTTGCGGGACAACATTGACAGAAATTAATACAAGGCTATTGAAGAACGCAGGGGAAAAGGACTAGATCAGCATAAACAAGGAGGATCTTGGGATGACTCAGCACAATAATGTCCTCTACCAGGAGCACTCACTATGATGACATTACAGCCACAGTATTTTCTTTGGCCTATTCACTGATGGAAAGGTCTGCAGCACTCATATCACTGTTACACAGCACATTTCAAACCTGTAAACTGCGACACTTTAAATGAATGTGCAATAACACTATGTGCAATATGACAACCCTAGGGTACATAAGGTTCAGAGAATAGGAAATGTTAGAATAGGTATAGCATAGCATAGAGTACAGCACAGTATTTTATTTGTATAGTATAGTATAGTGGATAGTGTACATAGCCTTTATTTATGTAAACCAGCTCTTTTCCCTTCTTGTTTTTAGTTTTTTTTTTTTTTCCTAGCACCAGGGGAGCCCCCCCTCCCAAATTTCGTTGTTTGGTACCTGTACTATATCAATGACAAATAAAGACCATTCATTCATTCATTTCAGTAAGAGGAAAGACCACAGTGAACTGCTAATTATATAAATGATTACTTACTCAATTATGTAACTCATTTTGATGAGTTTGCACATTATGGCTGAGAGTAATGTTTAAAATCCCTAAGAGACTGGCACATGACATTTGAATATCCTCTTCTATTACCTCATCTGTGTACCCAATTTAAGAAGATTATAATCTCTACTGTTTGGGGTGTGGATGGAGCAATGGTGAATATGGGCAGATTTGTCACATCTATCTCAAGTTCAAACCAAGCTACATTGGTGAGAGTGACATTGGTCTTAACAATGAATCTCATACGATTAAAAAAAATATTGTAGATGTAGGGAGCATGTGCAGGCTATAAATGAGATACAATCTCTATACTTTTCTAGGCAATAGTGTTTGATTGTTGGTGGCCAGCCAGGTGATACCTGAGTATAGTAATCTTATGATTTAAGATAACATAAAGATATTTCTGCGTGGTCACAAAGGTACTAGCTCATTACACGTTTAATTGCATTTCTTAAGGACTTTAATCACTATCTCTTTGTAATTACACATTTATACAACGATTATTATTACTACCTAGAAGTCAGGATTGAGGGAGGCCTGTGGTCAAATTGTTAACTTGCTAACCCTAATTTTTTAAGGATGACAGCTGCAGTAAATTGAAGACCAACAACATTGACCATACTACAGTATACTCCATATTTGACACATCGTGAGCTTAGAACTATAAGGTTCTATCTCCGTTTAGGGCAGTTCAGAGATATTGAGCGTCAAAGTTTTTACATTCCATTATGTTCTGTGAGATGGAACCTTTGTGTTTTATGAATTACTAACTCAAAAATGTCAACATTTAAAAAATAACACCACACAGGCATTAGTAAACACCTAATGGATCAGATTATGTAAAAAAACTCAATTTTGACAAAAATGGAGATAGAACCTAATAATTCTAACGTCACGACATTCCAATTAGCATGTTCAGGGGGCACCCCGTGGGCGTGGCCCGTGGTGGCACATCCCCTCTGCCCTTGGCATTTAATTTAATTTAATGGCCTTAGAACTAACGATACGCACACAGTATTGCATTTGAACAAATGTGACTAAACGCCCAAACAAGATGTGTTGCGAGTCTCTGAACATAATGAGGAAGGAAGCGTTTGAGTTCGTGACGCTCAAATCGTTACTAAATCAGTCTGCTCCACAATATTCACCATTCATTTCGATACACTGACACTGCAGGTACCAAACAATCATTTGGGGGGTATAGACCTACTTCTTATGATATCATTTCATGGTAATGATGTATCCATCACTGCAAATAAAACAACTCGATTGCCGCAATTCATTTGCTGCATTATATCCCCCGCGCGGTCCCCCTGCTACTCTAGCTAACTGTATCAGCTACAACGTATCTATCCACCCATCTACGGCGAATTGTTTAATGAACCAATCCCTTTGATCACGATTTAAAGAGTCTCGAAGACCCTTACTCACGTTTTTTCAGAAACATAGGGGCCGGTAGAATATGGACGCTATCCTCATAGGTCTTGGAGGATCAGATGCGCTTGTTTCCCTGCTCTGAAACCTGAACGTGCGGGCTGCTCTGGAGTAGGGTGACCTGGAGACGGAGATGCTGCAAGTTATTTAAAGGGAAAATAGCCAAGTCTTACTGCGTGTGGCCAATTCTTCCATGAGTGATTTCGAAATATCGTGAGCTTAGAATGATAAGGTTCTATCTCCGTTTAGGGTAGTTCAGAGATATTGAGCGTCAAAGTTTTTACATTCCAACATTATGTTTTGTGAGATGGAATCTTTGTATTTTATGAATTACTAACAACAACAAAAAATCAACATTTTAAAAATAACACCACACAGGCATTAATATGGATCAGATTATGTAAAAAACTAAATTTTGACAAAAAATGGAGATAGAACCTTATAATTCTAACATCACGATATTACATTCAATGTTGAGCTGTCAAATTCCGTTATGGCACTCATTACATGACTGAATCAGCAAAAAAAATGCACATGAAGCATATGAATCACTCAATTAGAAACATAGAATGCCCTGCAATAAGTAATGGGCCAGTGAAGCATTGTTTCTTCTCTTGGCTCTACACTCCAAAAGTTTGGATTTGAAATCAAAGACTTAGCCTACTATAAGGATAGAAGTAGAGAGTGAGATTCTCAGCCATATGTAATTGGTGTACATATTGGTTTCACCATTCAGGAATTACACCAATTTGTATGCATAGAATTTAGAGGTATTTGCTTGCACTCAAGCATTTTTCTAATCACTTCAGAATTAATTCTGCTGCTGCTCTCAGCAGTTACAATCATCAATAAAGACAAATGAGACAGTTCTGATGCCAGCTATACATGCCCAAACCTAACACCCCCTGCACATGTTGGAATGATGTACATCTTGGGCAGATCCTCTAAACTTTCCTCTTCCAATCACTCTGGTACATGATAATATTGATCTTATCTGTACACAAGACCTTTTTTCCAGACCTCTACAGGCATTTTAGGTACTTTTTAGCAAACTGTAACCTGACCTCATTTTTACATTTTTGGCATTTAGCAGACGCCTTATTCCAAAGCGATTTACAATCAATACATTTGACTAAGCAAGTGAATCTCTTGGTCACTATCTGGCCCAATCATCCATAGTTAAACCCAAATAATTAAAAGTGAAGCATGCTAGAGAGAAATCACCCTAACATTTTTTATTTATTTATTATGCCCAGAAAATAACAAATAAACTTGCAGAGTACTTCCATCTCTTGAAAACAAAAGCCTCTGTGGATATGCCTTGTGTTTCTGTTTCTTGGTGTCATATTGTACAAAAAAAGAAATGTTTACACAAAAATGTCTGGGCTTTCCATAATATTTGTATATCTTGGTCCATATGAATTCATTTCACTATGAATGGAGAGTGAAGAATAGTATACACCTGTCATTGCAACAGCCCTTGCAATTTTGCCTAAAGCCTCACAGAATAACACATGGTAAATCTTTGTCTGTCATGGCTGTGAATAAAGCCATTCTTAGTTTAGCTACTAGTAGCAAAGACCCATAGATGGTTCATATTACAGTGTTCTTATAGGACATGGTTATTCCCTCCTGCAACTGTAAAAAAATAAAACATGTTCCCAGGCCCCTACGGCGAGGGTTTAAAAAATGTAGGGTATTGAAAAACAGTATTCCCGCATGTTACGAAGGTCCAGATGCACATCGATTAGTTAGTTTGATTAAGCTAATTTTGAGTCATTAATAATTAATAAGAAATTACCTTGCCCCCGCCCAGCTAGGTTTCCCCCCCTTTTTTCTCTCTTTGATTTCGTGTATTGTTTTCTTGCCATTTGCCTAAAACACATGTTGTGTGTCCAAGTAATGATATCGTAGTTCAGTTGGCGGCTTTTGATGTGTGTGTGTGTGTGTGTGTGTGTGTGTGTGTGTGTGTGTGTGTGTGCTCGCGCGAGTGTCGAGATACGTTGGGATGTGAGTGAACTGAGGAGAGAGTAGAGAGCAGCGAGTGGTGGTTAGAGTAAGAATGTTTGGAGACCAGAGCCGGGGTATTATTGAGTTGTGTAAAGTGTGAGTAATAGTGAAAATAGTAACCAACGTTATTATACGTGGTTATTATAAGACATAGTTTGGACTGTCAGCTGCCTTGCGTGCAGAGAAGAGACGGGGAGGCGTTAGCTAGCTACTAACGGAGCTTCAACAGTAGCTAGCCGTAGCTTCACCAACGTATCGCGAGACCTTGGGACGCCGATTGCCAGGGACAGTGGGCGAGATACACCCGCCTCCACCGTCCTGCGTTCCGGGTAGCTGTGTGCGTGGCCCCCCCTGCATCTCCCGTCGATCATCCCAGGACAGTTCCCCCATCAACGTCGTGGTTATCACCCATATCCCCTCCATCATTCCACATCACTGGACTCTCCCCTCATCGTGTCACCATCCAAGAGCTACAACCTGGTACCATAGTTAGGATATCCGACATATTTATATATTTATTTGTATTTACATATTTATTTGTATTTATGCTTGTGTACTACGTATTCTCGTATTAAATGTACAGTTGGTTATCTCTTTATCCCTGTGTCCCTCCCCCATTTATTTAGCCAAGTGTCCACCTATCTAAATTATATAATATTATACATAGAGGTGGTATGCCAGTAGCTTTCCATCTCCCTTCCTAATTAGTTTATAGTTTTAGCAGTCATAATATTTAGTGTAGAGAGTCAAAATAATTATACAGTCCTTTCAACTTAATTTAATTTAGTTATTGTAGCGTGAGCCGTTACACCGCAAGTTGAATTTGTATACTTTCATTAAGCCAGCCTCTCTGTAACCAAGGCCAGCCTCTCTGTAACCAAGGCCCTCTCTGTAACCAAGGCCAGCCTCTCTGTAACCAAGGCCAGCCTCTCTGTAACCAAGGCCCTCTCTGTAACCAAGGCCCTCTCTGTAACCAAGGCCCTCTCTGCCTGAGCCTCCTCCATACTAGCGCCTAGTCTACTAACTACTAGGCCTCATGTTAAAGATCAAGTCTAGCACTTGGATTTTATCGTTTGGTGGTCAGAGAGCAGTTACTCATGCGCAGAGGAAATCTCTTTGCGTTTAGATTAACACTGCATTTTCCCTCCCCAGAGCACAGTGTTGCTGGTGTGCTTTCTTGAGCTTGTTCAGGGCTGCTGTGGTGTTATTCAGGCTTGCAGTCTGGTCAAGAAGCTTCTGGTTCAAGTTGTGCAACTGGCTGAAGATGTTCTCTGTCTCAGCCAGCTGTTTGATGACAGACTCCTCCAGTACCCTATAGGCATCCCTTGCCGACTTTAGCTCCTCAGCTAGCCGGCTGCGCTCCTATAGCACCCCCTGTTGACCAGAGAGGGCAGCAATGAGGTTACTCTCATTTATTTATTTTTGCTCTCTCTCTGCTTCTCTTTGAAGTTGGAGGCCATCTGATTTGCTCTCAGCTTCAGTTTGTAGCTGGAGCATTGCTCCTGTTTAAGAGAGGCCTGGAGTTGAGAGATGAGGCTCTCATACTTGCTCCTCATTTCCTCATGTTCAGACTGCAGGGCTTGGTGGCCAGCAGGGCTGGACTGGGACAAAAATTAGGCCCTGCCATGTGGCTCAGACCGGCCCAACACAATCGGTCCGACACCGCCGATCAACATGCTGGCAGTCTGTTGAATATACCATTTGTAAAACCCCCTATAGAGCGGAGTAAGTGACATGGACAGCAAGTATACCAGCAAATCAGCAAAGTTCTCATTTACATGTACACACAGGCTGCATGATTGCATTATGTTACACCAGAAGCCCAGTCATTTCAAATGGAAGGTTGCAAGACAACATTATTGGGTTGCAGACTGCATGAGTTTTATTTCTCCATGCAATAAAAAGCATTCATTAGTTCTGAACTAGGCTAGTGTAGATTTATTTTCAAATAAAAAGTATTATTAACACCTATTGTTGGTATTGCATTTATGTCAGTGACAGTGATACCTCAACTTGCTAGCTAGCAACAAAATAGAAAGTCACAAAATGCAGAACACCCCCATCTAACGTTAGCTATAGAGTCCACAGCCAAGCAGCACTAACGTTACACCATGAGAGAGATCACTGTGTGTGCATGAATTCCAGCCAAGTCCTGGTGAAGCGCAATGCAATCATGCTGCCTGTACGGGTTAGCATAAGTCATAAGACATTCTCTGCTGCTGCTCCCTTAATCTGGCCAATGCAAGCGACTAACATAACTTTGCTTTTGTAAAACCAAGTAACAACATTGCTTACCTCTCTAGCTGTGTCCTGTCTCCTCCTCAATTGCTAACGGCACATCAGTGCTAACGTTAGTTAGCGGTAAAGATTTTGCTGTGGCAGCCGCAGCTGTAGTAGGCCTAGCCCCCACAGTCGATGCAGAGAACATATCTGTCAGTTTCTGACATTTTGAGGCATCCTCTGCTAGCTTCTTACTTTTTTTCTCCCTAATTTTCTGGGCACCCCCTTTCACTATCTTATCTACGAACATGACACTGTACTTGGGTTGTCGGCCGAGGGATCAGAGTGGGGGAGGGGGCCGATGGACAGCAGGGCCTAAGCATGTGATTGGGCCAGCCCATGTGTTAGTATAAACGGGGGCCGCCGCTTGATTCAGCGCTAGTTGATGCCGTGCTATTTTGGGCCGCGCTAGTTTTTTTTTGGGGGGGGGTCAGGCGGCCCGACCGGCCCAAAACTAGCGCGGCCCATCTGCCAGCGGGCAGAAAGATTGTATGGCCAGTCCAGCGGTGGTGGCCAGCAACCATTGTCTGGAGCTCAGTCTGGAGGGTCTGATGCTTAGAACAATTTTCATGACACACAGAATTCATCAGACCCTGGTTCTCGACCATGAGGGAGTGGAGTTTGTTTGTTTGTTTAATTAGTTTGTGTCTAACAATGTTCAATGTCAAGTCATATTTGCACATATTTTCATCCCTGTGTCAGTCTTAATAAATATCTTAAATAAATCAACTACAAACTATAAAATGTTTAGAACATTTAAAACACCTTACCATACTGCTGATGTTGATCTGTCTATGGATCTGGGGAGAAACTCAGAACTACACAGATAAGTTAACCAGACAGATAAGATAGCCAGACTGTGTTTACCACCTCAAATTAATTAATGTATGCCCAGCCAAATCCATGTTTAGAGGTAGCTAGCTAACATTACATTGATCATACTCGTATGACTTTTCACTTTTCAAAAAATGCAGGTCGGCGTTGCTTGTTTTCGTCCGAAATCTAGATATACTTGCAGTATACAGAGTAGATTGTCCTACAAAGACACTTAATTAAGGCCAGTGCACACGGCTTGCAATTTTGTATCACGACAACATTCGATTCTCAATTCACACCAATGAATGAATGAATGTGAATGGAGAATCGAATGTTGTCGTGCGACAAAATCGCACGCCGTGTGCATTGGGCTTTAGATTTAGATTTAGTAATCTATTAATTAGACCCCTATACTTTCTTTTATTCTTTTTTTTGTTTCTTTTATTTTACTACTCGATCTTTTCAGTTTGTAATGCGTTTTTGAGTGTCTAGAAAAGTGCTATATAAGTCTAATGTATTATTATTATTATTATGTTCATATTTGTTTTACTCTTGAACAGTCCTACGTCATGCATGCAATTCCGATTATTATGACATCACTACACTTACCCGCAAAATAAATAAACAGTGAACTTGCAAGTCATTGATGCAGTGCTTGCATGTGCTAGCGTCCCACTACCGGTCCTCCTGTTATCATATCGTTTTGAAAGCTAGCTAAACAATACTAGGTTGTTCCGTTAAAACGAATATTATAGTATTTATCGAAGTCATGGGTTGTCCAGCTAAGTTCGTTAGCTTCCTGCGTAGCCATACCGTGCAGCTGGATGACTGGCTAGTTTCACATGCGAGGCTAACGTGGCACGTGGTTTCAAGCCAAGGCCCAAGGAAGGTTGCTTATAGGAAGTGTTTGAAACTGCAATCAATGTTCTAATGTTTAAAGAGTGATGTGAAAGTATTTATGCAATACATTAACAAAACCTCATACTGTTTTTTCAATTGTCCTTAGAGTGGACCACAGTGGCGGATACAGAAAGTGGCTGATGGGTGGGCCTGGAAAAATCTGGGTAGGCCTGAGTGAAACTCATCACCGCACGTTTTAGACCTATGTATGAGCAGCCAGATGGATGGAACACAACCGGGCTCGCGATCATAGGCGCCGATTTATGTTTCTGCCCGTGGGTGCTCGAAACATTTGGGTACGACCAACACGCATGCACACACACGCACACGCACGCACGCACACACGCAACATATTCGCAGGGACTGGAGGAGATCACTATGCAGACCATGAAACGAACGGAAAATAAATAAAGTACCTGTCTACCCAGAGAATGCAACGGACAGCCAAACAAGTTATTATAATACACACACGCAAGGCATTCAAGCGCACGCAATAGTCAATGAATTAACCAATAACCATCAACTATGGAGGACCAAGTCTGACAGAATTAACAATAAATATATAGGGCTGTAATCATACAAACACAAATGAAATAGCCAATCAGTAGCCTGTCACAATTCAGAACTCCCTCGCTCACAGAGGGTGCCTGCAATCATAAATGTATGCCACGGCGGGCCAGACTAAAATATGAAACCATGGCCTACCTTATCGGTTGGTTATACAAGGCGGAGTCGTCTGGGTTTTGAATTGAATAAATTGATGATGTCGTCATGATCCAAAGTATCTGTCAGTTCTCTTTCAAACGACAGAAGCGTCAGGTTGTTCAAGCGTCCAGTCTGCATT
The DNA here is from genome assembly GCF_963989245.1 of Nansenia antarctica. NCBI lineage: Eukaryota > Metazoa > Chordata > Actinopteri > Argentiniformes > Microstomatidae > Nansenia > Nansenia antarctica. The sequence goes on from NC_137688.1 coordinate 22,193,822, forward strand.
GATTGATTGATTGAAAACTTTATTAGAAGATTTGCAGAAGTAGGTACATGAAAGTACATATTACATACAAGGTCAACTAACAGGATAAAAACCCAAGAAAGCCACTGGCTTATTTCAATTGGGGTCCTTGATACTCAATTAATCGTTATATGTAAGACAGACAAAAAACTAGTACTATCTACAAGATAATACAGACAAATAACTAGTACTATCTACAAGATAAACATACATCCAACATGGGAAGAACAATACAACAAAACATAAGGTATGTACAGCGGGTAGGACAGGTGGGGACATACACCACAGGTGGGGGCGGGGGACAAAACACAAAGTATGTACAGTGGGTAGTTCGGGCAGGGGGACAGACATATAATATGTACAATGGGTAGTTCGGGCTGATGATCTCAGGCGTGTCTTGATCCGGTTTGTTGCGGAGAAAAGTCTCTCAACAGTGCAGGACGTCATAGGGAGCGTTATGATGGCCCTTAAGAGACAGTTGACATTGGGGAAAATGTCTGCAGGGCAGCTATCGAGTATTTCGATTAATGAAGGGAAGTTCTCTTTATCATTTTTGCGTCTCACGTGTTGGGTGAAAACAGTGTACTCCGCATCACTGATTGCAATCCCATATAAATCACATGGTACTTTCAACAGTTCTTTCACGCCAAAAGTGGCGGACGCCGGTAAGAAGGAAGCCGAAGCTTGCATGATCCCATACGTGTCCTCTTTAAATCGGCAGTTCAACTCGGTTATCTGCCTGTCTAGAACGCAGTTCCACAGTGCCCTTAAATCATTATTGCTCTTGATAGCAGACGTTTTGCCGGAGACGTTTCCTATTTTTGTATCCATCTCTTGTAAAAGTGAACTCCGTGTGCGCCTCTGGGAAATGTCGACACACTTTACAAAAAATAGCGTCTCTTTCTTTACTATATTCCATCCACTTGAACTTCTCGTACCAATTTCTACTGAAGGAGCGCGATTTCCCATCTATTACAGTGGTAGGGAATGTTACCAGCTTTGGTTGAGTGGCTGGTTCCTCCATGGCTGACAGATCCGACGGTGTAGTCCTACCAGTTAGCTCTTCACAAGCCGGTGGCAATGTCGGTCGCTTCGGTGGAGCTTTAGCGTGTATGCTCAAGTTAGCATTAGATGTTGAAGCTGTGGCCGTTTCTCCTTCTTCATCCCCAGGGCCAGCACACATCTCATCACAATCCTCCTCTCTGTCTTTGGACAAGGCCTGGTCCAAACTTTCATTATTTTCACTTACTTCCAGACGTGGCTTTTTAAGAAAGCGGGACAATGTTAGCTGTTTAGCCATTGTAGCGCGCACACTGAACACTTGACAGACACTTGACACTGACACTTGACACTTGACACTGGTCACGGTCAACTGAACAATCAGAGTAAACATAAAAGAGGAAGCCATGTAAACGTAAGAGAGGAAGTTGAATATTATTAGTATTAATACATACTTTTAATTAAACTTTTTTTTTTTTTTTTTTTTTTTTTTTATATTTTTATGAATCTGACTGGGTGGGCCAGCTGTCAATCTGGGTGGGCCTAGGCCCAGGCCCAGGCCCACCCATAGATCCGCGCCTGGTGGACCACCACTCAAATCAACGCACATGGGAGGACTGCAGTTGGGAGTAACCTAATCCATCCAAGGTAATTGGTGTTTTCTTGTGTGCCTTTTACCAGTTAGTGATTGTTAAGACGGTACATTATCATGATATAGTGATTTGATAATAGTTCCTGTACCCCAGCGGTAGTCAGCAGTACAGGCCAGTCCCATGCCTTGTCTGTGTTACACTGCTGGAAGAAGAAGGCTCTGCTCATTTGGCCTGGCTCAGTTGACACTGTTTTGGTGGCTATTGATGCTGGCCTACTGCAGAGCTGTGCCTGCTCGAGAGTTGGCTGTACCCGCACGTTGGGGCGGCCCTAGTCTGTGGGCTAACACAAGCCAACTATTCTACATTTGATTTAGTCAACAAATCTGGAGTGCACGTTTGCTCTGTGTGTAGACAAGCACAAATAGTTAACTAATGTGTCTCCACTACATTTTCAGACAATCATTTTGATCTTCTACGACTCCACTGAAGGTGAGGATGGGAGCAACGTTTGTTGAGTGTTTGGTAGCCCCGTGAGCGTAAGTTGTGCAATGATGATACTATCAACACATCATTCTTAATTTATGGTGATGACATCTCAAACCCTGAGCACTATTCTTCAGACTGCTCGTGGGTGGATGTGTTTTGCTCTTAGATGCTGAATATTGTATTTGGTCTCGTTCACAGGAATGATGCAGACGAGCATGGAGCTGCTTGTACTGGGTCGATTCTGAAATGCCTGCAATATTTCAGTCGGCCTTGATGCCTGGTAATGTTCTTTTGGTGTTGGGAGTGAACAATGAATGTTGTGCATTGCTGATATCAACCTCATTCTGAATTTATGGTGATATCTCAGGACCCTGAGCACAATATTTGAAGATTGTGGTTGGATCTGTTTTGGCTTGAGTTCCTGACATTTATTCTTTGTCTTGACTTTATGGGATATGATGGTGAGAAGTAGTACTGCTCTGTATGCAGATTCAGAACTTTTTACAGCAAATACCTTATATCTTCCTCAAAAGTGAGGGGTCAATATCATAAATATAATGGGTATATATATATTTGCGCACTACTGACATTTGAAGTGACGTACAACCCAAGATGTACTATCATAGCAGAGGCTACTTCCTCGTTATGATCTCTTTAAACTTGGGAGAATAATTACAGGACTTTGGCACAGTTTAAAGTAGACTCAATCTACAATAATCTGACTAGAGGACCTGAGACAACATTTTCAATTCTGCTAAATCTGCTTAACTCACATCCACCCACGAGCAGTGTGATTGGGGGGAAAAAAGTCATACACTTCTAAGTAAATACCACTTTGTTATCTTCTGATAACCTCTAGTCTAAATGCTCAGTGTCCATCTGCCATTGTTCTCAATGTGGTAACCAGCAGCTTTGCTTATCTTAGTTTGTGTTAATTGTTGAAACATATAGGTTTGTGAATTTTTCCTTAATCTTACTGTACAATTTATACAGAAATAAAAACTCAAATATATTTCAAATGGGCGCCTAAACCCTCTTCAACTTTGACAGTGGGCACTGCATGAATTGTCCCAGAGGGGGCGACCAAGCATCGCTGCGGCGAAGCGCAGTGGAATTCAAGCTTGGTGTTGGGAGTGAACAATGAATGTTGTGCATTGCTGATATCAACCTCATTCTGAATTTATGGTGATGACATCTCAGAACCCTGAGCACAATATTTGAAGATTGTGGTTGGATTTGTTTTGGCTTGAGGTCCTGACATTTATTCTTTGTCTTTTACAGGAATCATTCATGTAGCTGCTTGGACTGAATGTGCTTCATGTTGAATTTCAGTGGGATTTGATGCCAGGTAATTCACTTGTGGCATTTGAAGTGACGTACAACCCAAGATGTACTATCATAGCAGAGGCTACTTCCTCGTTATGATCTCTTTAAACTTGGGAGAATAATTGCAGGACTTTGGCACAGTTTAAAGTAGACTCAATCTACAATAATCTGACTAGAAGACCTGAGACAACATTTTCAATTCTGTTTAACTCTGTTTGTCAATGGTGAAGAGATTTGTAATTTGTCATGTACTTCTACAGGTGAATCTGGTCAAACTGGGAGAGGAACAGGAATCCTGCAGATGACTGGCAGTCCAGCTGCCTCTGGTACTACTGCTGGGTCACTTGGCCTTTGAGCTGATCTGGTCCTTCAAGGGGAAAGGAAGTCTGCTGCAGTCCTTATGCTGTTACGCCTGCTCACCTGACAGACCCGCACTCCCACTCATGTTTTTTTTTAATGGATGGAGGTCGTGTAGATAGGCAGGAAAATAAGGAGAAGATGCCATGACAACAGGGGCATATGTGTGCACTGTGGACCACGGTGCTAGACAACTGGAGCACCCCAGGCCACTAGCAGATGCTTTTTATTCAAAGCGACTTACAAAAGGCTCTGTGCACGAGGGCTAAGTGTCGACAATAGTGGTGGTATTCCAGGCGGGATTTGAACTCACAACCCTCCTTCCGATCACCAGTCCAACTCACTATTCATTAGACCACCACTGGTCCACCAACTGAACCCTATCCCCTCCAAAATGCCAGTGGTGGACAGACAACAGACCCATACCAATCCACCTGTGGGTCCGTTGGATCAGTAAAGGTTAAAGATCACCTTGAGCTTGGATTTGATGATTTCCTGGTCAGAGAGCAGTTGCTGAAGCGCAGAGGAAAACTCTTTGTGTTCTGAGATTAACGCTGCGTTTTCCCTCTCCAGAGCACTGTGTTTCTTCTTGAACTTGTTCAGGGCTGCTGTGGTGTTCTTCAGGTTTGCAGTCTGGTCAAGAATCTTCTGGTCCCTGTCGTGCCACTGGCTGAAGATGTTCTCTGTCTCAGCCAGCTGTTTGATGATAGCCTCCTCCTGTACCCTATAGGTGTCCCTTGCCTCCTTTAGCTCCTCAGCTAGCCGGCTGCGCTCCTCTACCACCCTCTGTTGTCCAGAGAGGGCAGCAATGGGGTCGCTCTGAAGTTTTTTGTTCTCTCTCTGCTTCTCTTTGAAGTTGGAGGCCATCTGATTTGCTCTCAGCTTCAGTTTGTAGCTGGAGCACTGCTCCTGTTTAAGAGAGGCCTGGAGTTGAGAGATGAGGCTCTCATACTTGCTCCTCATTTCCTCATGTTCAGACTGGAGGTTCTTGACCTGGTTCTTGACCATGAGGAAGTTGTGTTTGGAGAGGAGGTTTTTACTCTCCCTCACCAGGGCCTGGTGCTCCAACGACAACTCCTGGAGCTCCAACCTCAGGACCTGAATGAATGAGAGAATGAATCAATCAATGAGAGAGTGAATGGATGGGTGAATGAATGAGAGTGAATGAATGAACTCAATTCGCAATGTTAAAATGGTCTTGCCAGATATCAGTATCATACCAGATAGATAACAGAGCACACACATGGGTGTTTATCTTAGATCTTAATTCCCTTTGTAAATAACTGTAAACACTCAGTAAATCTGGCCTAATGCATCACAGTCATTGAAATATCTTACTTGTTCAGCAGTGGTCTCAGCCTGGAGTCTCTCAGTCAGCTGTGCGTTCCGCTCCTGCAGCTCTCTGATCCTGGTCTGGTTATCCACGAGGTCCAACTTCAGTCCCTGAATGAATGAGACAGTGAATGAATGAGAGAAGGGATGAACACGCATACACACGCGCACACACGTAGATGAAAGCACTGACAAGGGAGCTTAAACATGAAGCATTAAACTTGCAAATGAATGTAATATTTCTTCTCAAAATTGTTATCTTAGATGCTTAAACTGTACTGTAAACACAGATACAGATAGATAACAAACTGTGTAAATAAATGTTGAATCTGGCGTAATGCATCACAGTCATTGAAATAGCTTACTTGTTTAGCAGCGGTCTCGGCCTGGAGGCTCTCAGTCAGCTGTGCGATCCTGGTCTGGTTATCCATAGTCAGTTTCTCAAAGTGTTTCCGCTCTACCTCCAGGGATAAACTAATGACACGCTGAGCGATGACACTCTTCTCCAGGGCTACAGTCTTCTCATAGAGCTGTTGGTCCCAGTCCTTGAGCTGCTCAGAGATTTTCTCTGATTCGGCCATCTCTATGGCCACAGCCTCTTCCAGCTCAGTGCAAACCTGTCTGACATCCTTTAGCTCCACAGTCAGTCGGTTTTGTTCATCTAGAGCCATCTTCTGCCCAGAGAGAGCAGTTTGGACTTTGCTTTGGAGCTTTCTGCTCCTACTCTGTTCTTCCCCTAGATCAGAGGCCATCTGAGTAGCTCTCACAATGTTCTCAGAGAGACTAGCATTGCAAGCTGCATTTTGCACTCGCAAGGCCTGCACTTCGCAGCTAAGGGCCTGCTTCTCGGCAGTCTCTTTCTGGAGCCCCTCATGCAGTTGAACACCCTTCGCCCTCTCCACCTCCATGGCTGTGGTCAAATCTTGGAGCTCTCTGAGCTTGGCCTCGCTCTCCACAACCAACCGGTTGTGATCCTCCAGTACCATTTGGTGCTCAGAAAGAGCAGTCTCAAGGTCTCCCCGGAGCTTTTGATTTTCTGAGCTCAGCTCATTTAACTTTAGAAGCCTGGGATGGCTTTCTAGAGCCAGCTGGTCACGTTCGTCTAGCCCCCTCATACACTGTGAGAGGGCAGCCATGAGGTCGTTCTGGAGTTGCTGGCTTCTGTTTTTCTCCACCTCCAGGTCTGAGGCCATCTGATCGAGGACAGCATTTTCTGTGATTTTGTCATGCAATGCCTGCACCTTGGACCCGTTTACAGCACTGTTCTTCTGAAGCCTGTCCTCCAACACAGCCCTATGAGCTCTCTCTGCCTCCAGGGATGACATTATCTCCTGCATCTCTTGAACCCTGGCCTCATTCTCTGCAGCCAGGCTGTCGCGCTCCTCCACAGCTCTCCGCTGCTGGGACAAAGCTGTCTCCAGGTCATATTGGAGCTTCTGGCTCATGCTCTGCTGCAATAACAGGAGGTCATTCTTGGCTGTGTTGTCCTCCTGCAGGGCCTGAAGTTCAGAGCTGAGGGCCTGTAGCTTCTGGACCTGGGCCTGCCTGTCCTCTGCAAGCTGGTTGCTCTCTTCCAGTGCCCTGGTCTGCAGGGAGAGGGCGGTTTTGAGCTTCCCCTGGAGCTTTATGTTCATGCTCTGACCCTCTTTCAGCTCTGAGGCCATCTTGTTGGCTCTCATCTGAATCTTGAGGTAGCTGCACTTTCCCCCGTCCAGCGAAGTCTGGAGAACGGCTTTGGCTGCCCTCTCCTCCTCCAGAGCCTTTCTTAGTGCAGCAATCTCAGAGTCCTTGCCACAATTCTGAGGTTGGTTATTTGGGGGGAGACAAATGATCACTCTAATGATGTGCCAATACCTTATAGTAGCTATCAATTCAACATGAATTTAAACTCGAGCTCTTAACTCTTGACATTATACTGTACATAACACTGGGTAATTACAGGTAACTCACCAGGTTTTGGAAGGATGTCTTTCCACTTTCAGAGGCAGCCTGGTCATGAGGGTTGTGACTGGAGGAGGCAGAGGGCTCGTCTTGTAGTTTACTTGATTGCTCCTTGATATCATCTGATAACTGAGACTCCTCTCTACGCTCTTCATCACAATCCTAGGGAAGAAACATCACATGACAGAGCCATAGTAAACTAGTGGCTACTCTCTGATTCACATCTCTACTCGTCACCACTACATACAATATAACAAGGGACTTGAGACACTATAGATGAACTAATCAATTATTATTATCCTCAATCCAGAGTAACTCTCACCAGTTGTTTCAGGGATGCCTGTCCACTGGTACAGGACTTGTCCTCCCCCATAGCTGGTGTCTCCAAGACTCTCTTGCTCTGGGCGGAGGAGGCAGCCTGATCACCTGCACTGTGGTTGGAGGAGGCATAGGGCTGGTCCTCAATTTCCTCAGCAATAGAGGTCTCAGAATCCTCTTTCTGATTCTTATCCAAGTCCTGAGATAGAGGTATATGTTATCAAAAGGTCTGACATCTGTATGGGGCATCCTTAAGAGCACATTGATTGTGATTATTTTACACAATGAGAGACAATAGAGACCATACCAGTTTAAGGACGGATGACAGCCTGTGAACCAGAGGCTTGAGAACCAGAGGCTTGAGAACCAGCTTGCCTCTTCCCATGGTAGGCTCCTTGTTACAGGAAGGTGACACAGCCTGGTCATCATTACCACGGCTGGAGGGGGCAGCGCGGAGAGCTTGTACCTCCTTTTTCTTCTTTTGCTCCTTGATATCATCAGCAACGGATAACTGAGACTCCTCTCTACGCTCTTCATCACAATCCTAGGGAAGAAACATCACATGACAGAGCCATAGTAAACATAGTGGCTACTCTCTGATTCACATCTCTACTTGTCACCAATACATACAATATAACAAGGGACTTGAGACACTATAGATGAACTAATCAATTATTATTATCCATATTATCCTCAATCCAGAGTAACTCTCACCAGTTGTTTCAGGGATGCCTGTCCACTGGTACAGGACTTGTCCTCCCCCATAGCTGGTGTCTCCAAGACTCTCTTGCTCTGGGCGGAGGAGGCAGCCCGATCACCTGCACTGTGGTTGGAGGAGGCATAGGGCTGGTCCTCAATTTCCTCAGCAATAGAGGTCTCAGAATCCTCTTTCTGATTCTTATCCAAGTCCTGAGATAGAGGTATATGTTATCAAAAGGTCTGACATCTGTATGGGGCATCCTTAAGAGCACATTGATTGTGATTATTTTACACAATGAGAGACAATAGAGACCATACCAGTTTAAGGACGGATGACAGCCTGTGAACCAGAGGCTTGAGAACCAGAGGCTTGAGAACCAGCTTGCCTCTTCCCATGGTAGGCTCCTTGTTACAGGAAGGTGACACAGCCTGGTCATCATTACCACGGCTGGAGGGGGCAGCGCGGAGAGCTTGGACCTCCTTTTTCTTCTTTTGCTCCTTGATATCATCAGCAACGGATAACTGAGACTCCTCTCTACGCTCTTCATCACAATCCTAGGGAAGAAACATCACATGACAGAGCCATAGTAAACATAGTGGCTACTCTCTGATTCACATCTCTACTTGTCACCAATACTTACAATATAACAAGGGACTTGAGACACTATAGATGAACTAATCAATTATTATTATCCATATTATCCTCAATCCAGAGTAACTCTCACCAGTTGTTTCAGGGATGCCTGTCCACTGGTACAGGACTTGTCCTCCCTCATAGCTGGTGTCTCCAAGACTCTCTTGCTCTGGGCGGAGGAGGCAGCCTGATCACCTGCACTGTGGTTGGAGGAGGCATAGGGCTGGTCCTCAATTTCCTCAGCAATAGAGGTCTCAGAATCCTCTTTCTGATTCTTATCCAAGTCCTGAGATAGAGGTATATGTTATCAAAAGGTCTGACATCTGTATGGGGCATCCTTAAGAGCACATTGATTGTGATTATTTTACACAATGAGAGACAATAGAGACCATACCAGTTTAAGGACGGATGACAGCCTGTGAACCAGAGGCTTGAGAACCAGAGGCTTGAGAACCAGAGGCTTGAGAACCAGCTTGCCTCTTCCCATGGTAGGCTCCTTGTTACAGGAAGGTGACACAGCCTGGTCATCATTACCACGGCTGGAGGGGGCAGCACAGACAGCTTGGACCTCCTTTTTCTTCTCTTTAGTGTTTTTCTTTTTCTTGTTTGGCTCTGGAATGAAGAAGTAGTGTTTTAAAAAGACATATGCTGTATTTGTGCAATTGTATTTTTTTTGTTATGACATTTTAGCCCTTAGTTGTTGACATACCTCATCGACAAATGTGCCAAAACAAAGTTCATACTGCATTGTATAAAACAGCTAAGTTGTGTATTTGAATGCACACCAACATCTTAGAGAAGCTTTACCTTCATCAAGTGGGAGATCCTCCACCGTCTCAAAATCTGAAAGCACTTCAAAAAGACAATGTGCTACATTAGAGCATTTGTTTCTTAAAAGGTGTACATCAATTACCACAGTTAAAATGAAGGGGAACACATTTTGTTCTAGCTACCTTCATGACTGGGCAAACTTAGGACATCGCTAAGTGTGTGGTCGCATCTGGTCTCAGACTAAAAGGATAGAAAGGAATAGATCACGTGTATCAGGAACAGACAAAGAGCACAATAACTTTTCTGTTAAACTGTATTCAGTCAAAGAAGGCTCTTCACAGTCCTATTCACCCTGTCAATCATCACACAGTAGACTCTCTTTGTCCAACAATACACACCCTGCACAGCTGTTATTGGACTGAGTTCTTACACTATCAACCTGTGATAGATACTGATGACAGAAGCTAGATACATTCCTGAATTACCTCCTCAGTAGGAGGAGTTTAAAAAGAGTGCATGGCACAATAGTAAGGGTCTGAATATAGCTGACTTTGAGCCACACAATATTAAATATTTAGCTAAATAAAGGTTGAAGATAGAATATGACACAGGAGAGTTAGCACTCACATTGTTAACTTTTTTGGTTGATTTCTTCTTTCTCTTAGTTTTCTTTGCTTTATTTGGCTTATCCTGTGAAGATAGAGACAACTTTGATCAAACTTCAAATTTGACTGTATTTGAGTATGAGTGACTATATTTTTGATTTAGTGGATGAATTCAATCCTAAAAGATATTTGGGACTTTATAATACCAAGCTTCTTCAATGTGACCTCTGCCTAAAATAGATCAATCTTTATCTTCAAATTCAGGTCAAATGTTAAAGAAAATACTAATCATCTTACCATATTGCTGATTTTCACGAACTAAACCTGTCTACATGGTGGTCCAAGTACTGACGCGATTTTACATCACAATGCAACTCTAGGCTAATTATGACATCACTAGGTCATAAGGGTTCATTTTGAATTCAACATTTGGTCTTTAATTTGGGTTACATTTACATTGTATTTTTATACATTGTTGTTTTTTTTGTATTTTATTTGTATAGCACTTTTCTCTTACCCCGCCCCCATAGACACTATATATTGTAAATATTCATTCATATTTATATCTTACCTTATTTTATATCTATGCTTCTTGACGTTTTTTGCACTACTTTTAATTATTATTATTATTTTTATTATTATTATGTTGCCTGTTTGCACCAACAACCACAGCAAATTCCTTGTATGTGAAAACCTACGTGGCGAATAAAGTCATTTTCTGATTCTGATTCTGATTCTGATCCTGATCCAACCTGTGATCATTATGAATGTTATTTTTCGAGTATTGTTTGCTTTTATTCAATGCTTTCTACTTTCACACCATGAACGTCTGCTGTTTGCGTATTGAATGTGTAAATGTTGAGTGTAACTGTAGTGTAACTAGTGTAACTATAAGTGCGTATAACGTACGAAATAAGTAGTTCAATTGACCACAGATAGCTGACCTTTTCCTTCAAGCTTTAGCTTCTTGGTTGGAGTCTTGAGTGTCCCATCTGTCAGACCGTCTATCTGTCAAACCGAATCACTGAACAAACACATATATGTTCCTAAGAAATAATTAAACATCCAACCTATGGTTGATCTTTCTACACAGTCATACCTCTATGGCTCTGGTTACCCATGCCAAACTGTAAATGCAGCACCAGTAGCCTACAAATGATTTGTTAGTGTCAACTATGATCATTATGAATACTTTTTCGAGTATTGGGTGCTTTTATTCAATGTTTTTTTTACTTTCACACCATGAATATCTACTGTTTGCGTATTGAATGTATAAACATTGACCAGCGGACCTCTTTTTAATTCGATAGATACAATGCTTGAATATTCATGTCCTCGATACTCTCCAATCCCTCCTCCTCTTCCTCCGTTGCCTGTCGCTGTTCAATCACGTCATCATTCAGTGTTTACAATGGCGGCTATTTGCTAAATGACTGAAACATAATTTTACACCACCAAATACATAGTTAGCGAAAGCTCTTTTGCAATGTCCAACAGAACAGCGTACTTCTATGACCCGGACGTGGGGAACTTCCATTATGGTAAGGTTGAGTGCGAAGCGATATAGCAAAAATAGCTAGGGCGCTAGCTAGTTAGCTAGTCAATATCGCTATCTCTGCTAGCGTTGTTGATTGGATTTGTTTCATTTGTTCCATTGTTAGATGTGTTTAATTGTTTAAGTGTTGTAAATGATTGAATTCGCAACGAACGAATGACAACAAGCTTCGCAGTGCAGGAGAGAAGCTTAGCTACATCAATGATAACAGCAAGCTAGCTAACGTTAGTAACATTATATAACCTATCACTGTCTCAGTGGTCTAACGTTGCTTTTAGCTGTCGGTCCGTCAACGACTTGTTCAGTGGATCTGAGTCACTGGTGGCCAGACTGTTACCTTCTAAAGCTCTGTGGAGGGAAGCGGCATCGTTGTTTTACAATAGGAAACAATGGATAATTCAACGTCCATGGTATATATTTAAGTGGCAGAAGTAGTAGTATAAGTAGTAGTAGTATAAGAAGTTGTGTATATATATGTTTAAATGTGTAAGTCATGACTGATGAGAAGGATGCATAGCCAGCAAGTGATGAGGCCCGTTGTACGTAGCTGGACAGCCTCCTGCTCTATGGACAGATAAGATGCTCTATGGACAGATACGTGTCGGAGACTTTCTCATGTGTTGTAGTAACAATGACCCCGCCAAGACACCGTTTGAAATAAAGTCCTTCTTTCCCTCTCTGTTCCCTCGAGTTATACTACAAACCGAGCTAAGGGAGTTAGCTGGCTAACTTTAGCTCCAAGTTAGTGAGCTAGCTAGGGTTACGTTTAGGGTTAACGCTTAGTTATAGTTAACCCTTTACTTGCTATTAAATTACTTTACTTGCAAGATAAAAGTGTCGTACTTGATGTCCGTCAAAGAGGATAACCGTCCGATGAACCATCAGAGTGAATGAAAGAATTATTTTATCACAAACTGCGGGGTGATTTTTATTCCATACATGACAAAGTCCTCGACTATCTGTTCATAGCATAGGACTGAGGAGGATGCTCTCCCGCTAAAGATGGTGTTCATGTGCATATGTGATGCTGCACTAACTAGATGGCTCGCTACCTGTTCACAGAAGTTCAAAAGGTCCCTGTTTTTTTCTTCTGATATCAAGGTGCGGGTCACCCAATGAAGCCCCATCGTCTCTCTCTGACACACAGCCTTGTCCTGCACTATGGCCTCTACAAAAAAATGATGGTAATACCTCAGAGTTAGGCTAAGAAATGCATCAAATAAAATAAACCATTTGCCCCAATCATATGGTATTTTAAAAGCTTATTGATTATTCTGGTTTTCTAGGTTTTCAAACCATACAAAGCCTCCCAACATGACATGTGCCGATTTCACTCTGAAGATTACATTGACTTTCTGCAGAAGGTCAGTCCTAATAATATGCAGGGCTTCACAAAGAGTCTCAACACCTTCAATGTGGGAGATGACTGGTAAGTGTCTCTTCAAAGTTGGATGGGGGGCGCATTATAAATAAAATTAACATTAACATTAACATTAACTATATAACTACTGGTACACATCACATTGGAACAATTACCAACCTACCTCGAATGTAATTTGGTTCATGTCACACTTAAATATTCGCCAGAGTGGGTTCTTTAACAATGTCAAATGTGGATCTTGTAAAAAAAAAATGTGTACATTAGTAATATAGTATTGTCGAATGTAATATTGAGGTGGTGAATGATCGGTGCTGTGTGACTTATATGAAGGTAACACATGTGTCCTCTCTCAGCCCTGTATTCCCAGGCCTGTTTGAGTTCTGCTCCAGATATACAGGTGCTTCGCTACAGGGGGCAACACAGCTAAACCACAAGGTATGCTATGCACCGCTTGATTGATTGATTGATTGAAAACTTTATTAGAAGATTTGCAGAAGTAGGTACCGGTACATGAAAGTACATATTACATACAAGGTCAACTAACAGGATAAAAACCCAAGAAAGCCACTGGCTAATTTCAATTGGGGTCCTTGATTCTCAATTCATCGTTACATGTAAGACAGACAAAAAAAACTAATACTATCTACAAGATAATACAGACAAATAACTAGTACTATCTACAAGATAAACATACATCCATCATGGGAAGAACAATACAACAAAACATAAGGTATGTACAGCGGGTAGGACAGGTGGGGACATACACCACAGGTGGGGGCGGGGGACAAAACACAAAGTATGTACAGTGGGTAGTTCGGGTCTTTTAATCTGATTTTTGATTTAGAGGGTCCAGTTACGGATTGCAGCCTCCTGTAAATGTTTTTTGAGAGTGGTTTTGAAGGTGGTACACACTCACTCACTCACGTACGTACGTTAGAAGACTATTTGCGTTTTGCATCAGAACCCACACATGTTGTTACACAGTACAGTATGTTGCACCACAGTAAAGGTCATTGGCCTGTCTCAGTTTGTTATGGGGGAAAGAGCAAGCTAAGCATCTTTTCTGTCATGTCACGAATATGTTCTAAATGTATTCTGTTTGCTACCAGGATATATGCATCAAAGCCATTCATCATTCAGAGCTAGCAATATTGTTAACCAGACTTAATTTTATATCATGCTGACATGACATAAGTTCTTCTTTCTGATGGGTCTGAACCATGTCTTTCAGATATGTGACATTGCCATCAATTGGGCTGGAGGTCTGCATCATGCTAAGAAATTTGAGGTAAGAATTGTGTAACATACATCACGTTCATTGTAAACTCCATTGACTAAATGAACATGTCTTGCTGCCGTCCTGTTTGGTATCCTTATGTACTGTCTATGACAGATATAATGATTATGCTTTCTTTCCTGTTTTTAGGCCTCTGGATTTTGTTATGTGAACGACATTGTCATCAGTATACTGGAGCTGTTGAAGTAAGAGCATGGTTTCATTCTGTGCATTTCACCATTTCTAAAAGATACAGTACTTGCACATTATTCTTTGTTTATTGAGTTTAGTTTACAATGATCCCTTCCATGGAGCAATATTATAATTTCTGGTAGCCCAGCACACTCCCAGCACACGCATTTGTCAATTTGTTGGCTACAGCTTGCTTCCCTGTGTGATTGACGGGTAGTCCTAAGGATCAGTGACAAATATTGATGTTTTTCATGACTGTAGGTATCACCCACGCGTGCTGTACATTGACATTGACATTCACCATGGCGACGGGGTGCAGGAGGCCTTCTACTTGACTGATCGGGTCATGACTGTGTCGTTCCACAAGTACGGCAACTACTTCTTCCCTGGGACGGGTAAGACATGAGCGGCGGGTTCGGGACAGCCTTCTCTATCTTTCAGTCTGGTAAAACCACTGCTGCTAACCGTGTGACTTTGTGACAAAGTGGTGTATGTGTTTTTTTCCCCCCCTCCAGGTGACATGTATGAGGTGGGGGCTGAGAGCGGTCGGTACTACTGCCTAAACGTCCCCCTCAGGGATGGGATCGATGACCAGAGTGAGTGTGTCTCTGCTTCCTTCACTCAGGCAGGCTCTGCACCAAGCTAATGCAGTTAGACTCGGAGGCCAGGGAGGCGTCTCAGGGAAGTGCTATTATCAGATAGTGTGGGCTATCCGTTTAACTCTACACTATTAACAGCTCTCTGGCTAATGTAAAAATGTGTTGCGTAGTTCAAGGGTCTTAAAACATTCAGGATGCTGATATCCAGCCAAATCGCACATCATCACATCATCGACTAAATTATTAAATTGAATTAATTATTAATTATTATCAATCAATTTATATAG
The DNA here is from genome assembly GCF_963989245.1 of Nansenia antarctica. Lineage (NCBI taxonomy): Eukaryota > Metazoa > Chordata > Actinopteri > Argentiniformes > Microstomatidae > Nansenia > Nansenia antarctica. The sequence goes on from NC_137688.1 coordinate 22,209,191, forward strand.
TAACTTTTTTATGTCCATATAACATATCAAAACATGTCAGATAAGGCACATTCAGTATGGTACAATTAAAAGACTTATAGATAGAAAAATACAACAACTAAGTATGAACTGATGATAATGGACTGCGACTGCGACCAATGCAATACAATTAATAGATGGGACAAAAGAAATTCAAGTCTTTAACAATGTCTCTCTCTGTTTTCATCAGGCTACAGACAACTCTTTCAGCCAGTCATCAAGCAAGTGGTGGACTTTTACCAGCCAACCTGTATCGTTCTTCAGGTGAGTGTTGGGAAACCACACTTGATCAGTAACATTATGGTATTGAGTGTTGTACTCACAGATGCACCTCCTCCCATTGACAGTGTGGGGCTGACTCTCTGGGCTGTGACAGACTAGGATGCTTCAACCTCAGCATACGAGGTCATGGGTAAGAGTCTTTCACAGAAGCCTATTTATGTCCATGTGTAAAGAAAGAAGAACTCACTGGAATATGCTCTTGTCTTTTGCATCATTTGCACCACCATACTGTAGCTATGCTTGATGAAGACCATTCATTAAACATTGCAATAACAAACGCTTGAGTATATTCCATTCTGGGGTGTTTTCTTTCTTTTCATTGCCTTGTTTTGTTCCGTGCACCTGTCAAAGACGTTTTTGATATGCATACACTACTGAACTGACACTACTAACTACACTTTGTTTGATGAATAGTACTGAACAGTGATAGAAATGTTGATGGATAATGGAAATGCTTGGTTTTAGAGTCCTCTTGCTCCCTAATATCAGGCTATATTGCCACTGGCTGGTTGTGTTCATAAAGAGCAAACTTGAGGGACTATGGAAAACAATCCTAATGCTTCTGATTTCTTCGCACTGGATCAGGATAATCTCTTTTGCAATAGATTGTTCCAATATCTGTGAATGAAGTAAATGTAATGAAGTAAATGGTGTGGGCCACAGGATCCATTTCATGGCAACCTCTGACTTTGTGTTTCTTTTCCCTGGTGAAGGGAGTGTGTGGAGTTTGTGAAGAGCTTCACGATCCCTCTGCTGGTGCTGGGTGGAGGGGGATACACGGTGCGCAACGTGGCCAGATGCTGGTGAGACTTCTTCCATTGTTTCATAGCAGTGAATGGGCTGCAGTGTGCAGGAGAGGTGGCATTTAAACTTAAATTCTCTGACGTAAAGGCTGGCTCCACTGCTCCTGATGCCAACCGCATGTCACTAATGGCAAAATCCTAAACCCAACTCAAAATATGTCAATAAACAGTTAACATGAAACTCAGTTAAGGGTGTTGAGCTGAAGTGGGCCACATGAACCCTTTTCAGACTACTGAGCCGAGCTGAGCTGTACTGTGATAGCCACCATAGCTGCTGTAACAGTGCTGGAAAGGACAACGTGCAAAGAAAATGTTCAAGCCAGCATGTAACACTCTATTATATGTCACCACTTAGAGGCTCTTAATATTGGGCTTCCTCCATTTCAGGACTTACGAGACCTCCCTCCTGGTTGACGAGCCTATTAGCGATGAGTTACCCTATAGTGGTGAGTATGTACGTATATATACTGTATATGTATAGTTACCCTATAGTGGTGAGTAAATGGATGTGCTTTTGTTCGATTATATTCATTACACTACACATTTTCTTAAGCTTATAGCTGGCATTAAAATATGGAAATCATGGCAAACAAAAACTAAATGATGCAGTTTGTTGCTAAAAGGTCTGTGAATCTCCTTTTCCACTTCCCACATCATGTTCCACTATTTCATCCTTTTCTTTTCCCTCTCCTTCCAGAGTACTTTGAGTATTTCGCTCCAGACTTCACGCTCCATCCAGACGTCAGCACCAGGATAGAGAACCAGAACTCCAGACAGGTTTGTTAGGGATACCGACACCACCTACTGTGTGCTCCTGTGATTGGGGCAGGGTTCAAACCCGAGTCTCCCATGTGGAAGACACAAGAACTTATCATTAGGCCAAGAGGACATCCGCAAGGTCTGGGGGAGGTTTCCAAATCACCTCTGCTACATTCCTTCAGATTCTCTAAACTACTTTTAGCATGAACTCAAAACTATAATTGACCAATCAGTGAACAGAATCCATTCCATGCATAGCAAATGTTTTACATGTTTTAGCTAGTCAGAGCTGTGAATTGTGTGGTGACATCAGTCCCTGGAGATTAACAAGCCACAAATTCACTAACGAATTGGCAAACAAACTACCGTAGTTGTTTTATTCAATCCGAATTCTGGCAATTGCAGGGATGATCTCTGTTCTCTGAGTTATATCCATAGAGAGCACACTCACTTAAATGAACTGATTATATGGAGAGCGATATGTACCGTAGGCAATGTACTTTTACCTTTTGTGATTTGAGGGTAAATCCAATGTTGGTGACACACTGCCACCTGCTGTGCCGGAGTGTTCACTTGGCTAGTCTCAACACAGCACAGAAGAGGTATTTATTGGCTCCAGTAGGTGGCATCATGCACATGAAAGCCATTTATAATCTATACATGTTGAAGAAGAAGAAGACCATGCGTTGATCCACTTGGCTGATGCTATCCCAGCTCTCCAGGAAGTCTTACCCTTGTTGACTACATGGTGCCCCCCTGCTGTCACAAATGCAATGAATGGGAAAGGCATGTGCCTTCTCTAGGGATATAACTCTGTTTCTGTTAGGTATTAAGTAAATAATACTCTAAATATTATTAAGTAAATAATAATCTAATTCCTCCTCTGTGTTTGTGTACAGTACCTGGAGCAGATCCGCCAAACGGTGTTTGAGAACTTGAAGATGCTGAACCACGCCCCCAGCGTCCAGATCCATGACGTTCCATCTGACATACTGAGCTACGAGCGCACAGACGAGGGAGACCCCGACGAGAGGGGCTCCGAGGACAACTATTCCAGGTCTCTCTCACACACATCTGTTCTGTTCTATCAAAGTTCTTATGGAGTAAATACTGAGTTTTCTTGTGATCAACTGTGAAAACAATACCACGTGTGATGTGACTATCATTGATGATCTTTTCTCCTTACAGGCCAGAGGCACCCAATGAATACTATGACGGTGACCATGACAACGACAAAGAGAGTGACGTGGAGATCTGAGAGCTCGGACCTTGTCAAACTCTCCTGTTAGATCGCTCATGATGGGACACAACGCCCCAGGCGTCTGCAGTCTCTGAATAGAGTGAGTCCCACTCTCCACCAAAACAATGATGGTTTCTTTAAAAAGACTGCACAGATCATGGACTTGATTGTACTCGGAGCCAGGAACTACCACCATCAATTCCTTCTTTTTCTTTTTACTTACCATGTATGTATATGTACGGTTTTATTATATTCCTAAATTTCGTTGTTTGGTACCTGTACTGTAGCAATGACAATAAAGTCCATTCATTCATGTAGAGGACACCAGCGCTGCCAAGCACTTCCTCACGACAAGGAGAGGGCAGCAAGCCAGGCCTGAATCCAACCAGATTACACAATCACGTACTGAGAAATGTGTGTAGTATGAACAGTTTTATTTGAAATGTCTGGGCCTTTTTTTATGAAAAGTAAGGGGGGTTGGGGGGGGAAGACTTCCCCAAGTCCTAATGTTGCCAGCTTAATGGTCCAAAAGGTGGTGACTTCCTGTGGTTAGAGGTTGCTAGGTGCTGTTTAGAAAGAGGGACCTGTGTCAGTCTTATGTTGCCAGTTTTTTGTTCACTTGACAGACTGGGGCTGCAGTTCATTCTAGAACGTTGTTCCCTCCCATCGTTCACTGATCTGATAGGACTGGGTAGGGATGAGCAACATAGTGAAACATCTAGGTGGAGCTTGAGCTTACAGGTGCCAAATTGACTCAGATCTGTGAAGGGAAGTGAATGAGACTAGATGGAAGGGAACAACTTCCTGGAATGAAGCACAGCCAGGTCCATCCTTCGGATATCCAGTAGAATGTTTTCAAACTTTTTTTCTATAAATAAAAGAAAAAACAAACCTGTCTGTGTTCCCTAACCTGAAGGTTCCCTTGCAAATTGACACATTCAAGAAAGTGCAAAGAAGTTCTGAGCGTTTGTCAAGGTCAAATAAACTTTATTACTCATTCACTCTGTTTCATATACACAATACACAGACTTCACAAACTTGTTCTGTGGCCAGGGTTTTAGACCGTGAGGTTGTGGCAAACTCGGTGCTGAGACAACCATTTACATTTCAGAACTACCATTGTCCAATAAATAGCTTATATATTAAAACCATTTCACCTTTGAAAACAAAAATACAATAAGACACACATTCTCACTTGAAGCAGTTGTCATAAAAACATTGCTTTCGTACAAGAACTTCAGAGGCCGTTAGGTCTGGACAATACAGAATTCATTCTCTATCCACTAGAACAGCAAACCACAGGGACAGCATTTGACAAAGTTATTTCCGAGAGCTCTTGCCAGATCCACAATTCAGATGAGATGTTGCTGTTGGGAGAGCTACATCTAACAAAGTGGCCTTCAACACAAACTCAGAGGGGCTCGAACTAAAGTGCATTTGACAAATGCGAGGGGTCTGGTGAGGTTTTCTGGTTGAGAAGGCATTGTGGGTAATATGGGAGTCCATTTTTATCTGCTTCTTCAAACCTCCATGACCTCCCAGATAGTAGGACACAGCTTCAGTGGACAGACGGGCAGGGATGATGAAGAGCACACACACGCACACACCCAAGGTTAGACTATACAGCACTGCTAGTACTAGCCTAGAGCTCCTCACTCTCGTACAGAGGGGCTGTGTGCTGGGGCTGGGTGCTCTCTGTAGTCAACACCGGTAGATGACCAAGGACAGGGAACATTTTCCTATGCTTGCCTGCAGGGACAGCCTTGTTCACAGATCGAGCTGGAGAGAGACAAGGAGTAAACAAAAGGTCAGGATATATCCAGAACAGATTTATTGAACCTTGTCATCATTCATTAATACAGGAGGACATTTTGTTTTTGGGCCAGTGATTTTCAAAATAAATACAAATAAAAATACAGCTGGTCACTCTCATAAGCGCCAACGTTTATTCTTAAGGAGACATTATAATCCACATGCGGCACGTCTGTGTTGCAGAGTTTCTTAAAATAACTTCCCCTTGGTATAATAGATTGTATAAGAGTCACTGGGCTCTGCATGGCTTTGCTGCCCCCTTCGCCAGCCTAACTAGGGGATGTATTAAGCTCAGATCCAGTTACAGGTTCAAACCCTCAGGGGTTGAAACACAATCTCTCCTTGTGGCCTGGGAGAGCATGTCTAAATTTTGCTGCACAGTTGGGGCTTGATATCACACTGCTTGGACACCAAAGGGTCAGTTTTTCCATTCAGTATCTGTGCGGAGAGGGTTGAGCAAATAACTCTTCCCCCGGTCAATTGTGTGACAGAAATGTGCAATTTGCTACTCTTAAAATGTTTTTTTTAAATAATATTTATCTGCTATCTGTTGTCTGTTATTGATTATGTTTTTGTAACTTGTATCTGTACTGGTGTGCATTCTTGGCCAGGTCTCCCTAGAAAAAGAGATTTTAATCTCAGGGGACCTCCTGGTTAAATGAAGGTTAAATAAATAAATTGCAGGCTTGACATCACGCTCGGTGAATGGAGAAAACTCAATACGCCGCGTTCAGCCCGTATAACAGATGGCACGATATATGATCAAGGAGGAACATAATAGCCAGCACAATATGGCCCCTCATTTTCCTAGCCATGGTAACGATACATCTGCTATGGGTTTCTATCAGCATTTAGACGCGAGCTTGAGGGGGAGGGTGACATGACTGGAAAATGGCCTTCCTATTTATCTTACACAGCGAGGAAGGCAGGGCAGAGAGACGACCTCCGTCTGGTGCATACAGAGAGTGCTAGGGACTGAATATCAGATATGTATCCTTGCTACATCACACTTCCTTTTATGACACTGGCAATATACAGTTACTGTATGCTATTCAGATGCCGTGTCGTAGCGGACATTCTGCGCCGAGGGCTGCAGCATTGTCTCTTTGATGTTAACAACGTGGTAATCCCTGCCTTTGTCTCACTTGTGCACATGTCAGCAGGCTGCATGATAACACTATTATTGACAAAAAGCCACCGGGATCGATTGGCACACAGATTATATGCTGTTTATGAGTGGAATCTAAACACGTTATAGGGTGGCGTGGTGCAAAAAAGTCAATATTCAGAGTTTGTTGAACATTGCGTGTTGTAATAAGTGTCAGGAAAAGAGCAGACAAGTGCACTCTAATGTGGGTCTGCCCTAACCCCCCCCCTTCAGAATAAAAGTCCTAAAAAAGTTTCAAAATAAAAGTCTGGGGAAAAAAGTTTCTGAATAAAAGTCCTAAAAAAAAAGTTTCTGAATAAAAGTCTAGTTGTTGGTTGGGCTTCCACAGAGTCTTCACAGTTCCAGTGGTCCTGTCTGGGTTCTGTGGGGGTTTCAATCAGCTCTGGGGTTCTTGCTGTGTATGTTTAATATTGTCCTTGTTGTTGTATTGTTTTGTTTGTACCCTCTATATAAAATTGAAAAACCCAAATAAAAACAGTTTCCCCCCAAAAATAAAAATAAAACGTTTCTGAATAAAAGTCCTAAAAAAAAGTTTCGGTTAGCGATGAAGTCTATAAACATGGGATGACGATGTTGCCGATTTCCATTGACCAATCAATGGTCTGCAGCGTTACACGTCACACACAGCCTGGCACGAAAGTACCGAAAGTACCCCTTCCGTGCCAGGCTGTGTGTGACGTGTAACCCTTTTTTATAGGGTGGTGTGGGCGCAAAAGTCAATATTCAGAGTTTGTTGAACATTGCGTGTTGTAACAAGTGACAGGAAAAGAGCAGACAAGTGCACTCTAATGTGGGTCTGCCCTAACCCCCCCCCCCCTTCAGAAAAAACGTTTTTTTTAAAAAGTTGCAGAATAAAAGTCCTAAAAAAACACACACTAACTCACTCATTAACACACACACTAACACACACACTTGCACACTAGGGGTGTAACGGTTCACGTATTTGTACCGAAAATCTTTGGTACGGGCCGTTCGGTTTGGTTCGCGTGTGTATCGAACGATACAGCGTTGTACTGCATCGTAGCGTTGTATTTGCAGTAATCTCAGCTGCTGCGTTCGTAAACCTGCTCACGCTGGGTTCAATGTCATTGAGCGACCAAGTAATTTGATTGGACTAGAGGCATAATGTACTGAACCTGTGACTTAAAAACCGAGGTACGTACCGAACCGACATTTTTGTGAACTGTTGCACCCCAATTGCACACACTTGCAAACACTTGCACACCACTTACTTCCTATGTCCAGTCTGGCATTGCAGGTGGACATGCCGGCCTCATTGATGGCAGAGAGGGTGTACCAGCCCGCGTCTGTTTTCTCCAACCTCTCAATCAACAAGCACTGTCGTCCTGTGCCGTCCTGGTACAGACTGCAAGATACACAGCATGAGTCACTCCTACAGTGTACCAGCAGCACCTCCCACTCGAACTGGGAAGGCTACACTTCCGCTAGCAGAAACAAGCTTGGTTCAATACTTGAATTTAAGCATCCAGGCTTGGTGACCATCTCGAGTGAGAACAGTTTCCCCTCACAGCAAACAGAGAGTGATATCCTTACAGTTTGTACATAAAAAGTGTTTTTGTGTGCAAGTGTACTGTAGTATGCTGCCTAGCAGCTCTCCAGTCACTGTTCCACTATGCTTTCTCACATGTAGACTAGAACAGAGGTTTCTGAGGTTTGAGAAACTTTTCCGATAATTTCCATTTTCCGATAGTTTCCCTATGGAAACCCATAGCACACACCCACCTCATTCTGTTGGGGTCAATGCGCAGCATGTCTTTGTCCTTTTTCCAGTGCAGTTTGGGGGGTGGGGAGGCGTCCACCTTGCACTCTAACCTCACCGTGTCCCCCTCCAAGGCACGCTGGTTCAGCATCTTCTGGACGAACGTGGGGGGGCGAAGCACCTCCTGGGCTGAGGAGGTAAGGTGGGGGGGGGGCCTCAGTAAGGTGGGGGGGGGGCGGGGGGGGGGGGGGGGGGGCTCAGTAAGGTGGGGGGGGGGGGGGGGCCTCAGTGCTTTGCTTGTAGATGGAACACACTAATGATGGCAGGCATGGATGCCAAAAAATACTACCTCTTCTAGAATTAATAAATCAGTCCACAAAATATTATGCAGGACTGTTTCAAGTAGTCAACTTTTGAAGCGATCATCAAAATTCCACTGCAAATATTACATGTGTCAGTTTATTGAATATCTGTCAGCTGCAGTTGAAACAAACCCACTGTAATCAGTGAGATATGCCTCACTAGCTACAAAAGTCTGAAGCTATAGGCTTTGGTTGGTCAATCACTAGCTACCCTTCAAGTCCATGTCAAGAGTAGCGATGCACATCTTTGAACTTAAACTTGAACTTAAAACTGCTTGACACTTTTGATTTCTCTGTAGCATTAAGAACCACTCGGGCGGAACAGACCTGATGCTTGCTCTGGCGTTTCCTCGTAAGACATGGGGAACATGGGGATTTGACCAAGCATATAGTGGAGAAGGAGCCTCACCGATAACCTCCAGCCTCATGGAAAAACGGTTCTCTCCGGCACGGTTCTTGGCCACACACTCGTAGATGCCGGCGTGGTGCACCGTCACGATCTCGATAATGAAGGAGTGCATGCTCTTCTCACACACCAGCATCTTGTGGTAGTCGTCTGGGCGGATGGCCTTGCCGTCCAGGTACCAGGCCACATCTGGGGTGGGCAGCCCGACCACCTGACGAAACAACCGGGACACAGCCCTTGAGGAATGATCGTGTATTATGTGTGTGTGTGTGTGTGAGGGTCAAGAGGGGGCTTACTGCAGTATGGGGCCCAGTGTGAGGTGTGCCAGAGACCTTGACAGCTCAGAGGAGGAAATTGATGAGGGGGGAGGGGGGAGCATGCAGCCTGGTTATTGTGTATAGGTTTGGAGGTGTATTTGATTACATTCACTTGAGTCAATATTTCAGTAATAAATCAGCATTATGGTTCAAGTTCTTCACAGAAAGACTGTGTGACAGTGTGCTTGATGTTTGGTTTGTCTATATCTCACTACCGTAAGTTGGAATTTTACTCAAAAATGATTTCTAAGTAGATTTCTTGTCAGACAACCATTGATATGGTGCCAAATATATTTATTTTGTGCAACAGAGCCTCTTTAACAGAGCAAGCTTAGATTTACTTCCTAAAGCTTAGATTTACTTACTTCCTCCTTTTGACACAAAACACATCAGTATGAGATTATCCCATGAAGTCTGAGCTTTCTGCTAGGATATTTGAGGTTTGAATGCACAAATTAATTATATTTTAGGATCAATAGTGGGCTGACGAGAAACTTAGAAGTGATATATTATTTTGTAAAATTCTGGTTTAAGTTCCTATATAGAAATGATTCCCAAGTTCCCAGTAAACCCATGTGACAGAGTCCAGTAAACCCATGTGACAGAGTCCAGTAAACCCATGTGACAGGGTCCAGTAAACCCATGTGACAGGGTCCAGTAAACCCATGTGACAGGGTCCAGTAAACCCATGTGACAGAGTCCAGTAAACCCATGTGACAGAGTCCAGTAAACCCATGTGACAGAGTCCAGTAAACCCATGTGACAGAGTCCAGTAAACCCATGTGACAGAGTCCAGTAAACCCATGTGACAGAGTCCAGTAAACCCATGTGACAGAGTCCAGTAAACCCATGTGACAGAGTCCAGTAAACCCATGCGACAGAGTCCAGTAAACCCATGCGACAGGGTCCAGTACCTTGAAGTCGATCCTGCAGAAGCGGCCCTCCTCCACTGTCAGGTCCTGAGGCACCTGGACGAAGCGCGGGGCGTAACACTTCTCCTGGATGGCCGAGCCCTCGTTACCGTCAGTCCCAGAGTGATGTTTACCCCTGGAAGTGTTTGAGAGGGAGGGAGAGGTAGAGAGAGGGGTAGAGCAGGAGAGATAAATGGAGAAGAAGAGAGATGGAAAAGAGAGAGAGAGAGAGGTATGAACAGAGGAGCTTTCATTCACAGGGTTCCCACACCTTCTGAAACATCAAATTCAAGCACCTTTCAAGGACTTTCAAGACTCAATTGCCTCACATTCAAGGACCCAACACGGCATAGTTTGAGACAGATCTAGATGAGAATTTATATAATAGAAACTATCCGCTCACAGACAACAATTAAAAAGAGAGGCTTGAATGTGTGAACACTAGATGGTCTCTTGCCTTCTCTACCACAGCACAGAAAAACGATATATTGTGAAATATGTGTAAAGTTAAGCAATACAGAGAGAAGGAGCTAAGTAAAACATTTTTGAATATATTTTTTTAGAGAGAGAGAGAGGGGGGAATTCAAGCACTTTCAATGACCCATGTCTATTTTCAAAAACTTTTAAGACCTTGATTTTTTTCCCCTCATATTCACAAACTTTCAAGGATTTCAAGGACCCGTGGGAACCCTGCATTCATAACTGTTCTGATGGCTGACTAAATGACTGAGGGTGCATGTGAGGACAAAAGATTTGCTCTTCCATCTTTTCAATGGGATGTTTTCAGGGTGATGGAGCAAATTAAACTCATTGACAACATGCAGCTCCGTTCATGCTGAACGTCCCAACAGACAAACCCATATTGTAATGTCAACGCAAGCAACCGTTGCATTTCATTTGGTATCTCTCAAGCATAACATGTACCAGGGCAGGCAGATGGAGGTAGAGATCGGAAGACGGGGCTCATTATAATGCACAGAACTAAATGAGGAATGGTACCAAACACGTGCGCCCATCCTCCGATTTCGACTTCCACCGACCTCCCCTGTACTCGCTTATACAACACAATGGGAGAGAGACGGGACCGCCCGGTGAAAGAGACATCACAGCCACAGAGGTAGATCAGATCACTCAGTACCCGTTCTATAACTGTCCTGCTTACAGCATGGCGAGGGAGTGGAACTCGGGCCAGGGCCAAAGTCAAAGACAGGCAGAGACAGGCAGACAGACAGAGACAGGCAGACAGGCAGACAGGCAGAGACAGGCAGACAGGCAGACAGGCAGACAGGCAGACAGGCAGAGACAGGCAGACAGGCAGAGACAGGCAGACAGGCAGACAGGCAGACAGGCAGGGGCGGTGGTGGTGGAAACAGCACACAAACACACCGCAGAGCCAGGGAGCTCAACCCTGGGGGGTGTTCCATCAACGTTGCTAAAAAAGGCTTGAAGTCTTGCGAAACTTGTCAAAATAAGACCCGATTTTCCTTTAGCGATGTTGATGGAATACCCCCCTGGACCTGATGAACCCCAGTCACACGTCCTCATCCTCACGTAGAGCCGACCCCTTCTGCACTGTTCATGGTCCCTTCATGCAAACCTAATCTCCCAACCCTGTTTGATCGAGGGAGACTAATGCCAACATACTGCGTCGTCGTGCAGCAACAATCATGCGATCCAAACTGAACAATGTAGCCAAACAAGTACTGTATGCTGTACTGTGTACACAGGCTACTGCAGTTGTACTGTATGCAATTTTTTAGATTAGATTACATTCAACTTTATTGTCATTGCAGAGTACAAGTACCAGACAACGAAATGTAGTTTAGCGTCTAACCAGTGCAAATAGTGATATAAAACATGATAGTGATAAGTGATAGGGACAATATGGCAAGTACGGTAGTTAGAGGTATATATAGGAGAGGATAGCAGTAAGCTATGTACAGTATCGTATATAGATGTATAAATAGAGGCTATATCAAAAAGGCTTTACATAATTTGAATGTTTCACGTCAAAGTAGAAGTGCATGCATCTGCCAGTGCGTGGACAAAAGTTACCATAGTCCTCCAGTATGCCGTCCCTCCGGTGAAGCTGGCTGCAAGGCAGAAGACAAGAGAGACGGATTCATTAAAACATGTCCCATGGACCTTTGTGTGATGGCACCTCTACACATATGGGTAACGGGTCACTTTTAAACCTCCAAGAGTGCCCAGCATACAGTAACACTTCACTCAAAGGTTGTTTAGGCTCAAGCCATCCCCTCTCCTGGAAGACATTACTTTTACTTTAACATAACAATCTCTTGAATAAGCAGACTTGCTAATCTTTTTAAGCACATGACATTATGCGTGGAGGGGGGCCGGGTACACACACACACACACACACACACACACACACACACACACACACACACAGAGAGAGAGGCCCTGGTGGTCCGTGGTGGGCACACGTGTTGTGTGTGGTGGGCTCTCTCTGGGCATCCTATGCTCCAGATCCCTGTATGAATGCCACTTTGGCACGTGGGCTATTTCAAGCTCCATTCTTGGAAGAGGGGTGTGGATTGGCTGGGGCTTTACCTCCTGTGACTGATGACAACAGAGCCGGAGCCAATGCCATTGTGTGAGGATTGAGGGGGGTGACGGACAATGACAAGAGGGCTAGTCCCAGTACATCCAGTACTACCAGGGGAACAGCTAGGCTAGCCCATTCAACATTCTAAACCTCAGGCCAACAGTAGGATCAACTTCTGGAGGACTTAAAGGGTTAGTTCAATATTTGTTCAACTTTATAGTCAGATGATTGCTTACCTTGAAAGTAGCCTATGGGGTCAGGAGGAACTGTAATCCATGGTTCAGAGTTGTTTAAATAGCCACTACTAGCTTCAGCTTTAAATAGCCACTACTAAATGTAGCTAACTTAAGCCCTCGCTAATGAAAAGACTATGGGAGTGTCTGGGGAACAAAAGCAATTAGAGGCCTAACATTTGAGGTCAAATCAACCAGTCAGAGAGTTCATTTGAGATGTTGGCAACCATTGTTTTTTAGTTAGTGATGGCTAAAGTTATTAGTGGCTATTTACACAACTCTGAACCTTGGATTAGAGCTTCTCCTGGCCCTTAGACTACTTTTAAAGGTAAGGAACCATCTTACTAGTTGGAGATTAAGTTGAAAAATATATTATTATATAACCCTTTAAGCTCTGCAAGAGAATCTGACATAGCATTGAAGTATGGAGCTCTCAAATACAGTGGCCAGACCTGGGTTCAAATAGTATTTTAAATAACTACAGTATATACTATAATAAAATAAACTTTTCTGTGCTTGATTGAGTTTGCCTGGTACAACGGGTACAATATGAAATAGTCTCAATATTGCAAACCCCGCCCATCTGGCACTCCAGGCAGGCCCAGACAAACGCTCAAAATATTTGAAATAATTCAAGTACCATTTCGACAGTGACCAGTGGCTGTGTTGTTCTACAGCCGAGCTAAATGTTCAACTCTGGCAAAAACGTCCTCTACAAGACTCATCATCTTTGGTTTACTCAAATGGGGTTGTATGGATTCAAGTGTACATAGCTTTGTGTGGAATATATAAAAGTTAAAAGTGTAAATGATACCTGGTCAGGTTGTGAGTCGGAGGAATTCTCAAAATCAAAGACGGAGGCAGCGTTATCTGGACCCAGCAACCTCCGAGCCATGCGCTCCTCATAGGACAGCTTCTGTCAGGGGGACAGGAAACCAGTGATGGGTCAGCCATCTTAAAGGCTGTCAACGCTATCCTGCCCACCTGAACTCATTTTCCAGTAGCTTTAGCAGGAAATTGGGTCAGCTTGCTTTCTTTTCACATGTAGCTTATCACAGCTAGCACCATATACTTTATCTGGGCTGGTTCTGCGTGCTTTAAACCCACTATTGGTATGGTCCCAACATATCCTAACTTTGAACAATAGAGCCTCATATCTTAATAGCAAGCTAAAATTACGCTTTAAGAGAGCTATAGTATAAGTACAATGTGAAAAGAAAATGTCTTGAGTTAGCACAGTAGGGTCCAGTTGACTAGCAGGTCCATCCATAGAGCAGCGGCTACTGCTAGTGGATCTGCCTCCACTCCAACAGCTGCCGTGAATGTATTAGTGGGCCAGTAAGCCTCAAGTGATTTACTGGAGGGTTATAAGCCAACATTAATTGGAAGTTGGGTTGTACTGGAGCCATCAATTAAAAGTTGAGAATCCCTCTTGGTGCACAGATAACCTTTGGCTATACGGATATTATGTACCCTTGACAAAAGACCATGGCTGTGTTATACCGAGGAGAGCTTCATGGAAATGACAAGCTGATACTTCTTGTACCGAGCCACTCTTGCAGAGCTGCTACTCTTGGCCTCTTTTGTTTACATTACTGCTACTGAGATATGAACACTATGTACTGCTACTGAGATATGAACACTATATGTACTGCTACTGAGATATGAACACTATATGTACTGCTACTGAGATATGAACACTATGTACATTATGTACGCGCGCGCACACACACACACACACACACACACACACACACACACACACACACAAACTGATACCTGGCTGTTCCTCCTCCGTGCCTCTTTTGTGCGCAGCTTCTTCTCCAGGTCCTGGATCAGAGCGTCCTTGGAGCCCTGGATGTCCTCGTCCGTGGAGCGGGACGGTGGCCGAGGGACCGTCTTTTTCAGGATGGGCTTAGGAAAGCTGGGGAGAGGAGGACAACAGCCAGGAGACCAAGCTATCAATGGCAAAATCTTAGTAAGGTACAGTGAAAGGGAAATGAGATACGTTATCTATCTGTTTTTCTGATGCGGCCTGTATAAACTCACATGTTTGGGGTCCCTCTGTAGCTAGGGGGCAGAGACACACAGGAGGGGGCGACCGTCTTGGGGAGGGTCGGGGAGACCCTGGGGGGAGGCGGGGAGTACGGAGACGGGTTCACAGGCAAGGTCTGGCCAGGCGGAGGGAACCCCATGTGCTGTGACGCATCGAAGCTCTTAGGCAGTGTGCTGGGAGGACAGGGGGAGTGTGGGGAGCGAGCGGGGGACGGAGGCTGGGGAGGAGGAAGCACAGGGGCCAGACTGGACTGAGAGGGCAGGACGGAGCAGAGGAAGGCCACCGGGGAGGTCTTCTCAGACTGGGCAGGACCGGCACCGAGACCGGCGCTGTTGGAGCTGGGCACCGTGGGGATGAGCGTCACCGTAGAGCGCATGGGGGCGCGGGAGGGGGAGGCGGGCGGCTGGGCGGGGAGGGGAGGTTCCCGGGGAGACATCAGGGGGGACATCATGGCGGAGGCCGGGTTGGAGTTGCAGGGGGAGCTCAGGTTGGAGGAGGAGGGAGAGGCCTTGCTGCTGTTGTTGCCGTTGGGCTGGGGCAGGGTCTGGGCGAAGTCATAGCTGGGGGCCTGGAAGTGGGGCTGCGACTGGATGAACTGGCGCGGCCGCGCGTAGTTGAAGGCGCTGGGGGCGAAGAGGTTGGGGGAGAAGGTGGGCAGGTCGGCCACGCTCATGCTGCCTCCAGTGGGGCTCTGGAGGGTGGGTTTGCTGGGGGTGAACAGTTTGGGGGCGGGGCTGGGTTCCTCGACAGGCGGGGGAGGTGGAGTGGGCGTGCGGGTCTCAGGTGACCTCTGACCCTCGGAGCTGTAGAAGCTCTCCTCACTGGGACTGAAGGGCTCCTCGACACCTCTACCGGTCGGCTGTGGCTCTGGAAAACTGGAAGGAAAAAAAAAGACTGGTAACTTAATTTGCATTACTCCTGCATAACAAGTTAACGGGGACACGGGTGACGGTAGCCATAGAAACAACATTCCTTCCTACAATAAAATTGGTGAAGCAGTAGCCTTTCTTTATGCACACTGCACATCGACGGCCATTGTAGATTCCATGACCAGGGTTCACCATGAGAATGAACATCCACTACAGTATGTTTTGAATTCCCCTACAGTGATTGTTGTGTTTGTTGACGTTCACCCAACACAAACACTGTCCATGTGACCGGGGGGATAGTGGTCACTGCCATGCTGCTATTAAAGTCCAGCGGCTAAATCAGGAGGATGTACCGTAGTGCTGGTTGATATGTGCTGGCAGGTGCAGCTCGTTTACAGCTAACCCTGCACCCTTTGCCTGGATGACCGGAATTGTGGGTAAGAAAAGCACGCTAGACCTTCAGTGGGAGTAGCAGGAGCTACGCTACGCCCACACAGGGTCCAATAACAGCACTGTGGCAATAAGTTCTACACACACTTTAGAGGGAGAGAGAACGTCTACCAATTGTGATCTCACAGGTCAATTATCATTACTGCAGTGAGAAGTCTTTTTTTTTTAATATATATATATATACAAATGCTGTAGTCGTTTTAGTTCTGAAAGGAAAATATAAAGTCAAAGTTGGTGCTGTAATTATTGTAATGATGGAACAAAACATCCATCACAGCCATATGGAACAGACGCATCTGACCTGGATAAAACTTCTTAACTCATACCTGTCACTCATCTCTGGAAACACTGACGTGGCAGAGAAGTAGTACAACCCAGGGTGTAGTGACAAGCTTAAGAGCGTTCAGACATAGAAATACATTCTGTAGAAAAAATGTTGTTATGTTATTAAGAAACTAGAATCGTCTTCGCTTGATACATTATGTTTCATATCTCCCACCTTTAATTGAATAAGCGGCCGATCTCTAGTTACTTTCGGACAGATGGAGAGCGGCTGCTTTCTTATGCACGCACGCACGCATGCACACACAGATCAGGTAGTGACTCTGTCCATTACATTATGTAATACATAACAGGCCAGGGTAGATTGGGGATAGTGGACTGGGATGAGTGTGATCTGCAGGCCCAACAGTGAGGGAACACTGGGACAGATATTGTATGGAGTGCTCTTGTCCTGTCAGAGCTTTGTTTAACCCTCCCTGGAATGCAGTCAGTTTCCCCCCACAGATACTAACATTCCTTCCATTTTGAATGGAATCAATAAAAGTAAAAGAGATGTTTTTATATGTATCTTTTCCCTCACAAATAAAGACGGTGGCTCCATGGGTATTGGGTATCAGACCCTTTGCTCTAAATCGAAGGCAGTAGTGAACATATGCAAACCTGTTCAGAGACAATATACTTTCTGTATCTTAGGAAAGAGCTTGTGTCTACTTAGTCTATGTGGGATCCCCGTTGAAGACACTGGCACAACAAGGTGCCCTTTACTATAAACTGGAGGGTCAAGATATTCAACCAGGGTTCCCTGCCTTACCAGACAGACAGACAGACAGACATTTGAGAATGTCACCATTGTTACATCCACAACCCCAAATACCATGACAATTGAGTACACACTACACAACAGCAACTCACTCATGAGGTGAATTTCTATGAATTTCTACAGAATATAATGAAGGACACAATGCCAATGACATATCCCATTTCACACTACTTATAGGCAGCACCAAGTGATTTCAACGCTTTGGTATGTACACTTGAATAAAATATGCAGGACGCTTGGGGTCTTCTGTTACTGTCTCATAGGAGAGGCTAGTGAACCCTGGGAGGTATAGACTTGACAGAGTCATCATCTAACCAATTCTATTTGAATTTATTCCCAAGTAACAACACATGCCGACAATACAGTTAACTTGTGTCAATTATATTAGGCCAGTCATTTGATCATCAGTTATTTCTAATTATAATGTTATTATTATTATGTTACGTATATTATCAATATCTACATACTACAACTTAATCCGTTTGACGGAACAGTTTATTTAGATTCCCTTAAAACAAAACATTAATCAGTTAGGTACACGCACCTGTGCTATAAAATGCAACCATTCAAATCGTTACACAAAAACACAAAAAAGACACACATTGACCAAGCCTACCTGGATAAAAGGTCCCAGATTAACGATTTGCCAACTTCAATAAACTGCTCTATGTATCAGAAGGTCAAATATTTCTGATAAGTCTCGTCGGAGTGCAGCAGTCTACTTTGTGCACCCCAGTCCGGTATGTGGATGACGTGCGCGTGCGTCCCAGTAGATTTCGTAGCGACCCCGCAACTTTTTTTAACCCAGCCTGATGCCGCCCCCTTTGTGAATCAGTACAACAAATAGCATTTGAAGGTTATAAATGGTACCATCATAATCTTCTTTATTTGGGAGAACATTGGTACGAACTTTGTAACACTAAATTGATATTCAGAGAAAGTTAGCGGATTACATCTCTAAATTATGGACGGATTTCTAGGAAATAGGAATCGACCAACTTTCTTAAAAATAATGAAATGGCTCCCTCTTCTGGCATTAAGATTTGCACTGTAAATAAATGGCCTCTAACTCAGACTGCATCATTGACTGCGTTACTGCAAATATCCCTACTTATACATATTCCTATCTTAACACTTTATTCATAGCCTATATTACAGACATTAATGTAATACATTAAAAAGCCAAACCCTAATCCTAACACTAACAAGTGGTAAGAGCCTCTATATGTTTCTGTATCTCACACAGCCAGACTGTGTGCTCCGTATATATACTCCAGTCTGAGGAAATTAGAGGGTGGAACTTACTCTTGCTTCACTTGGGGGACAATCTCTTCCTCAGGGCTCTCTGGCCATTCTGGAGGGGGGATCCCGGCTGCATCTCGGAGTAAAGAGGGGAAGTCATCAGGTTCCTGCCTGGGTGACTGTAAGGGTGGCTCATTCTCCATCTGCTCCTCCAGATCTAAACACACAGGGACATCGCATTGTGAGAGAGGATTTTGGGGAGGACTTGGCTTAATCTGTGTCCAGAAAACAGGCCTAGATTGTACTGTATAACCAATTGTCCATTCACTCACCCATGTAACCAATTGTCCATTCACTCCATTCACTCACCCATGTAGACCTCCAGTAAGGCATCACACGATACTGTCCCAAACTGATTGAGGGCCATGCACTTGAATATCCCAGAATCCTCTGGAAAGGCCTCGGTGATGACAAGGGTACACAGCTCCTCTGAGGAGTTGGAAGAGAGGCAAGCATGAAATAATAGAATACCAGAATTAATGAATCAGCTTTAATGTTACCCAAGTGAACTGCATATATTTTTTTAATAGAATAATTCTACTGACCTGGCACTGATGCAGAGCTCGCCTCTGAAAAATAAGGGACATTTGGATAATTCAGATTCTATGAATTTATGAATATATGAATATGTTATGCACTTTTCAAGGTATAACAAATAACTACCCAGCCATTACCCTCGAACACTAAAAAGGACGAGGGTTGCTCTCAGGGGAATTGCAGGCTCATCTGAGCTTTAAATCATTTTTGGGCTGTACGGTATAATTAGGCTACAGCCCCCCTGGAATGACCTGAGTTCCCACACACTGACACTCACTCTTCCTGAGGATACGGAAGTCTGCGGAGTCCTCTATCTGCTCGTCCTCGCGGTACCACAGCACCTGCAGCGGTGGCGTCCCCCGGATACGACACTCCAGGACCACCAGCTGACCCTTCACCGTGCTGACGTCATGGAGACCCTGACACAGGGAGAAAGACACAGGATTTCTGTACTGACACTTACCTCTAAGAACCCCATCTCTGTTAATACCCTTCATAGTAACACTTTACGTGGAGGTATCATGCATTACAATGAGCCCGTCCTCTGATTTCTACCTCCACCAGCCTCCCCTGAAGCATTCATGACATATTACATAAAATACTCATTAAGTTTATCATCCAGATGTTATGTTTATCATCAAGGTTAGGGTTAGTTATGACATATCCCCATCAAGTAAAGAGTTGTTTTGGATAAAAGCGTCTGCTAAATGACTCAAATGTAAAATGTAAAATGCATTAAAAAAGTATTACTATTGTTTATTTATTATTATAATTATTTATTCTTCTCCTACAGGGACAAGCCACAGAAAACACTCGAACCTTATTTTCCAAGAGTGTATGTAGGTGTGTAGTGGACGGCTAAATTAGCGTCACGGTTTTGTGTCCCGGCTTGGGCTGACAGGGACAAACTTTATATCAGGCCAACTCCGTATAAATCTACACTTCAGTTCCATATTCTGCCACCAGATGGGAGTAGAGGTGTACCTTCACAAACGTTGGAACCACACCACCACTTCCTGAATACTGTTGATTGTACAAAGGGCTCTGTGTCTAGACAAAGAACAGAGAACAACAGTGGGTTCAAAACATGCTCATTATGTACGTGTGTAACATACTGACTAGAAGTAGATTAAACTGAATGCAATTGTATGTGTGTGTATGTGTGTGTGTGTGTGTGTGTGTGTGTATATATACAGTATATACTGTACAAATCAGTGTGCATACTTGTGTGTATGAGTCTGTGTGTGTGTGTGTCTATCTTTGGGTATTTGACACTGTGACATGAAGGTGAAACATGCATTAGAGCAGGACTATAAGGACATGGTAGGGACAGCAGGTAAGCTACCCTCTGTGGACTGATGCAGGCTGGCTGCACCAGGCTGGAGTGTCTCTGCTGCTGGACCATGGTGGCACAGGAGGAGGAGGAGGAGGAGGATATTTCTCTGGAGCTGGAGCAGGAGGAGATGGTCAGCGAAAGGGAGCTGGTCTTCTTCTGAATATTCTGGATGCTACACACAAAGAGAAAAAAAGACATCACACATGTGTTCCCCCGTACGCCATTTTGTAGGTGTCTGGATCGTCTGTAAAATTATGTGTTGTTATGTTACAGTATTGAATTGGGCTGAGATTCAATCCACAGAGGATAGCAGCTTTCTGCACAGTGGTTTCAGAGGATCAATCCAATAAAAGCCTTCTGCATAGAGGTGTGTCTGATGTGCACAGCAGTGTGTCTCAGATGAAGGTAGTTGACTCACTTCCCAGACAGTTTTGCCACCAGTACTGAAGAATTCACATCACAGAACAGAACAGTAGTCATGTCATGTGACATCGTACACACTGCTGGGTCAATCAAACAGGCAGAAAGCTGCTATCTGTAATAGATTGAATCCTAGGCCGTAGAATTAGTCACTTACTGTGCCATGTTTCAGGCTTTTCCAGGGTGGCTGTCACTGTGTCCAATAGGTTTAAGATTTCTAGACAGAGGAGGGAGATAGTGTTATCATAATGTGGGCCAGCCATTGAGGCACAGTATATTCACACACAATAAGAGAGATAGCCGCTGCCACAGTTCCTAACTGCTCACTACTGCAGATGTTAGCTGTCTGTTCACCGATGCAAGCCGAGTCTATCAGTCGTGCGGACAAAAATCCTGTACCAGATGAAGCCTATTGCTGTACAAACTACTAGATGGTACTTTCAATGGTAGGTTTTCTACTGAGCGTGCTTTTTAGTTCTTAATGTCCTTGCTTATCAGGTGGAACGGCAGCTGTGACATTTCCCTTTCACTGTTTGAGGTGACTCACATTGCAGTGCTGCCTCAATGTAGGCTACTGTATGTATGGTCACATGTTCACTGTGTGTGGCCTCATGGAACATGACAGCTAAATAACCCATGGTGGCGTGGTGAGGAAGGGTTACATAACAATCCGTAGAGTATATCAAGATCATGTTGTTTGCTGCAGAAAGGCACTGTTAATCTTCCACAAGCATCATGGTGATGGATACTGGCATGAGGCTTTGTCTATTTTTACAGAAAGGGGATCCCATTGGCAGACAGTCCACAACCGCACGAAGTCAAAGACTAAAGGCAACAATGTTAGTCGTGTACCATTGACGGAACAAACTCAGAGAAACTGGGTTCTTTAGGATATCCCAGTAGAATATCTACACTAGCTATTGAGTATACCTTTATCATGGTTGGTTCCACATGCAGAGTAACATTATGTTGAACTGCATTTGTTTTCCTGTAGCCTGTTCAACCAGAGATTCAGTATTGCCAACATGAGCTCCCCCGCCCACACAATTCAACAACATTAGAGGAGAGTTCAAAACTACATCAGTAGAGCAACATGATACTCCCAAATGCTAGGCATGAAAACAACAACACTGAACTGGACACATGCTATGAGAAAGAGCATAAGCATAACACAATAAGCAATAAATAACGATTTCATTTCCTTCACTCTTACTAACAGCTAGATAGATAGGGAAAATATAAAGTGTAACTGAAAAAGGTCAAAGGGGTCCATTTTCATCAAGTCACTCTCACAATAAAATGCTCCACATTATAATGACAGTGTGAGAGAAAGGACAAGTTGATCCCTTAACATTCTCGAGTGAAGGGGTTGTTATTATTATAATTGGAAAATGACTAAGGGATAGTCACTGAAAATTACAAAATTGCATGCCCAAATCACCCCGAAGTCTCTGACAAGCACTGCTTGAATTCAGTTTGAGATGATTGGCATGACTTTTCAAAGATGCTAACATCGTATACATTGACTTCTGTTGGAATTTGGATAGAAAACTTTGTTAGTTTGTAATTTGGGTGAACTATCCCTTTAAGATAGATACCATCCAACTATATAACTATCCCTTTAAGATAGATACCATCCAACTATGTCATACAGTAGTCAGGGACGTATGAGAGAGGGGGTTTCCAGACTACACTAGCTCTGACAATTGAACTGCTCATGAGGGAACAGACATGATAAATAAATCACTGTATATGCAGTCGGGACCTCCATTCGTAGGACCCGGCGGTCACATATCACGCCAGTCAGTCTGATGATCTCCTGATTCGTCTCTACATATCAGATATTACATATCTAACAAGGGCACTTGTTCAAGAGATGTAAACAGGCCTTTGGATGACACATCCCAGTGCTTACACCCAGGCAGCACGGCATTCTGGGTCTGTCCCTGTTGGAGATCCAGTGTCTGGGCCTCCACGTCAGCCTACAGGGCCAAAGTGGAGCTTCAGGACGAGGAAACCTGAGCTCAGGCCACACAGGCTAATTTAGTTTTGCCTTCTGAGTGTTGGATTTAGAAACACATGGCGTAAGATAAATCTCACCCATCCCCCCTCCCCTCCCCTCCCCGCCGCACACCCCCCCCTCGGACTGGAATGCCACTGGCCGAGACAAAGTGCACCGTCCAAATCCATGGCGGGCTTATATCACATATTCACATTGGTCACTGTCGCCCCTGCTCGGCATTGTCCTCTTCCAAACAGCGCAGCAATCTCCACGACCAGGCTGTCCTCCACATAGGAAACAACAATACCAGATTTCAGAGGCCTCAAATTCACACCTGACCTGGCTCTAGCCTCGACGGATGAAACAGAATATCTGACAACTTTGGGGTGTTCGGAGACACCTTGTAAACAGGAAGTACCCCAATGGACATGTGTGTCCCTCTGAACGTCTGAACACACATCTGAACTGGCCTCTTTTCCTATTGGATGTTCAGTATTGTATTGAGCCTCAGTTGAACATAGACAAACGGAACAAAGTTGAACTATCTCAGGATCACACCTAGCATGTTGTGATTGGGCCTGTCAGGATGAATCCTTTTTTGAAAAGAGGGATTTAGGAATTCTTTCTGTATCCGATTCTCCATCCTTCTCCATAGGATTCTTCTAAGAATGGGTTTGAGGGATGATACCATTCCTCATTCCGTTCCGTCCATTACAATGAGCCCGTCCTCCCCGTTTTCCCCTCCACCAGCCTCCACTGTACTCCGGTCCAAAATTCACACAGGAAAAGGGGTGGACGATTGGGACGCAGTAATAACATTCCATCCATTTGCCCTGTCTATCTCCATCAGTCTGCCGCTGGTCGAAAACGCCTGTCTATCCAACAGCTGCCACTGTAATACAGACTCATATCCATGTCCTGCCATGGAGTATATCCCATCTCAACAATCACAACACAGCCCAGTTAGAACACAGTAGCTATAGCAGGGGGTGTAGACCAGTAAGTACCAGTAAGTATATACAGTATATACAGTATATATAGCAACTTTACATTGCAGTAAGTGCATACATTTTTCTGTATATATGGTGCCAGTAGGAATCGAACACCCAACTTAAGCATTGTTAGTGCCATGCTCTACCACCTGAGCCACAGAGAAGCACCAAATCCTCCTCAGCATGGGGAGGCTTCTTCCACTGAGCTCTAAAGTATGTGGATTTCACGGTTTAGTGAGTTCACTGACAGTCAGTCCAGGTAGGTTGGAGATTGTGTGGTTACTATGTTGGAATTCATTCTATACAGGAAGCAATGCAGACAGGACAACAGATCATTTGTGATCATCTTTTTGACACAGCGCAGCACTCACTAATTCAGTTTCTCATTGATTTGAGGATCATCAAGGAAACATATTCATTGCAATTACTCTGATTCTATGTGCGTTCTATGG
The DNA here is from genome assembly GCF_963989245.1 of Nansenia antarctica. Taxonomy (NCBI): domain Eukaryota; kingdom Metazoa; phylum Chordata; class Actinopteri; order Argentiniformes; family Microstomatidae; genus Nansenia; species Nansenia antarctica. Next base: position 22,233,309 of record NC_137688.1, read on the forward strand.
GAATATTGCCTTGATTATCATCACGTCAATTAGAAAATGAGTGAGTTAGTCCTGGCCTTTTTCCGATTCTGATTACTGTCATTATCTGTGGCTTTGTGCACCTTTTCAATTCATATTTGTTTGGGGAATAAACAGAGCTTAGCACGATCCACGCTCAGTGCTCATGCTGAACCCATATTCACACTAGTTTATCTATATTATCAAATCTGACTTTGGATCTAACTATCTGAGGGTGTCACAATCTGTAAACACCTTTAAAAGAAATCTTAAGGCATATCTTTTTAACTCAACATCGTCTTAATCCATTTTACTTTAATCTACCCTCTTCTACTGTGCTACACTGGTCTCTGTGTTTTACCATGTCTCTTATTTTCTATACTACCCATTGCCTTATATTACCGTTTATTCTTACTGTATTGTTGCATTTTCATTGTATTGTTGTATTTTCATTATCTTGTTAAGCACCTTGTATTGAAATGTGGCACGAAAGGCACTATATAAATAAAGTCTGATTTGATTTGATTTGATCAAACTGCTGTCAGGAACTATTAATACCTGGTGAAAATAAACATGTCTAAAGCATTAGTTTGCATCAGCTATAGATACTACATGTGGTAGTACTCTCACCAACTTCCAGGCTACACCAAATTGTGTGCCGCATATCAGACATAACACACTCACACACACACACACACACACACACACACACACACACACACACACACACACACACACTTAAATGACACATAAACGCAAGATAATAGCCGGTGGAATCACTGGGGGGAGTATGTAGAAGTCATTTCATGGTTATTAGAGCATCAATGTCCTCTGACATCACATCCTGGGGATTCCCTTGTTGAGATGGCTTTTTAAATGTTCACCGGTTATCAGATTAATCCGACATACACTGGTTTTGGTTGCACATGAACATCTAGTGAAATGTGTACAATATGTCCTGTCTTATCACACAATTTTATCTTCTAAAATAATATAATAGTATAAATAAATAATATATTGTAATATAAATATTTGTTGACAGTCTTTGCAATATCACTTACAATGTCACAATCATCAATCCATTGCACAAGTCAACAACTCCAACAGGTCTTGAAATTGTCCACAGTGTACCGATTTAGCGAGACAGGACCACCTGATCCCTGGAGACCAATCAGATCTCTAGCTGCAAAGAGCATTGTGAAAGCATGTTTGGACTTCCCAAATGCAACCCCTCTTTCCGGCCCCCTTCCTCACCCTTAACTCCACCCTGGCATGCCAAATTGCCTCACCCACTGCATGCTATATAATTGACACACAGCTCGACAGTGAAATCTCAGCGGATGCAACAGATTGTGTGACCACATGAGTTTAGAGGTTGCTACCCGGTGGTACAGTTGACCCGTCAGATAGACTGTCAAGTCATTCATGTCAAACCTGACTACTGGGGATAAGACTCCATGTTTGTTTAATAGATAAGTAAGCCTACCAATTTAGATTCTCTTCAAAGTAGGTTACACATAGCTTCAAAGCTGTATAGTCGATAGTTGAACGGATACTAGAGGACATTTAGAGTAAGCCTAGATAACATTCAATTCTAATGTAATCGTTCCTTTGGGTGGCCAAATGAAGTCCCAGAACATGCAAGACCTTACCAGTGGATCCCCGTGCAGCTGCAGTGAGATGACTAGTCCAACGGGGTGATAACTGTTTGGGACAACCCTCTCAGCTCCTCACCCTGGCACACTCAGAGGGTCCTTCTCTCTGCACCACTCAACTACAGAGGGGGGGGGGGGGGGGGTAGGGGGTTGGGGGGGGGGGGCTACAGGCGACAGGGTGCGGTAGGGGGTGTTCGGTGGGGTGGGGGTGGTAGTTGCGACTGAGAGACACCAGCTCCACTGGTGAGTGTCTGAGTTCGAGGAGGAGTAAATTGAGGAAGTGAGCTAAGGTTCTGTCTCAGGTTACTCCTCCCCCCCTTCATCTGACACAGCTGACTCCACAGTTCAACAGAGAACCAAACACTAGACCCTCAAATATAGACCAGCAAGCCCGCACACCCCACTCCCACCACTCTTCCCAGCTGATATATAGGAATAGCATGATAGGAATGACATGTCGAGTCCAGAATTGTGACGTTGGTAGAATGTGTCATATTAGGGGGAAAGGGGAATCTGTTCCATGCATGAGTCTTGTCATGTGGCCATGCGGTGAAGATGGACTCAACAGTTTAACGTTGCCTCCTCTCCTATCAGTCTATCTACACGATGGGAGAAAACAGGACAGGTGAAAGCAGCGTCCGACTGGGAGCCTTCATCTGGCTCCTAGCTGTACGATTCAGATTAGTGCAGATGAGGGAGCGGAGGCCGGTTCATTGAAATGCACCACATGCTTATTGTCTCAGCTTGCTCTGATTGGCACTGGTGTTGCCTGATATGAATTACTGCACCATAAAGGTCCGTACGCTGAAACAACTTTTTTGGTAATTCTAGGTGTTGTTGTTTTAATGTGGTTTACTACTGTAGTACAGTGACTCTCAGTGCACACTCACACCAATCATCATGAAGTGCTTCGAGAAACTGGTCCGGGCCCACATAGTCACACGCCTCCCGCCCAACCTGGATCCATACCAGTTCGCCTACAGAGCCCACAGGTCCACAGAGGACTCCATCGTGACGACTCTCCACTCCACTCTATCCCACCTGGAGAGGGGGAACAGCTACGCGAGACTGCTCTTTGTGGACTTCAGCTCTGCCTTCAACACCATCCTTCCAGACAGGCTAGTGACCAAACTACTAGACCTGGGACTATCACACTCCATCTGTGCATGGATCAAGGACTTCCTGTCTGACCGCCCCCAGAGGGTGCGGGTGGGTTCCCACACCTCCACAGCCCTCAGACTCAGCACTGGGTCCCCCCAGGGCTGCGTGCTAAGCCCCATCCTCTACAGCCTCTACACCTACGACTTCACCCCCGTCCACCCCAGCAACTCATCGTAAAGTTTGCAGACGACACCACCGTGGTGGGCTGCATCTCGGGGGGGGACGAGGCGGCATACAGGGATGAGGTGGAGCAGCTGGGCAAGCTGTGCAAGGTTAACAACCTGCTGCTGAACCAGTCAAAGACCCAGGAAATCATCGTGGACTTCAGGAGGAAAAAATCTGAGGTCCAGCCCCTGCTCGTCGATGGAGGGAGCGTGGAGAGAGTCTCAACCCTCCGATTCCTGGGGGTGCACATACAGGATGACCTGTCCTGGAAGACCAACACAGCAGCCATCATCAAGAAGGCACAACAGCGGCTCTACTTCCTGAGAGTCCTCAGGAAATACCACCTCAAACAGGAGCTGCTTGTGACCTTCTACCGCTGCACAGTGGAGAGCATCCTCACCTACTGCATCTGCGTGTGGTTCTCCAGCTGCACAGCCGCAGAGAGGAAAGCGCTACAGAGAGTCGTGAGATCGGCCCAGAAGATCATCGGCGCCCCCCTCCCCTCTCTGGAAGAGCTGTACAACACACGCTGCCTCAGGAAGGCCTCCAAGATCTCCAGAGACCCATCCCACCCTGGGAACGAACACTTTGTTCGGCTGCCCTCGGGCAGGCGGTTCAGGACCATGTCCGCAAGGACAAATAGACTGAAGCTCAGCTTCTACCCTAGGGCCATTCAGGCCCTGAACACAGCAAAGACCTAGGTTCTAGGCCCTGGACAATCTAGACAATTTGATGGCAGCTACTAGATTGTAATCAAGTGCAATACTGAAACACAACTGTGAACATTTCAAACCTGCAAACTGCGACACTTTAAATGAATGTGCAATAATATGTGCAATATGACAACCCTCGTGCACATAAGGTTCAGAGATAGGAAATGTTAGGATATTTATAGCATAGCATAGAGTACAGCACAGTGTTTTATTTGTATAGTATAGTATAGTGGATAGTGTATATAGCCTTTATTTATGTAAACCAGCTCTTTTCCCTTCTTGTTTTTAAAATTGTGAACACAATTTGAGAGAAATAGGCCTTTTGTGTACATAGAAAAAATCTTAGGTCGTTGATTTCAACTCTTGAAAAAATTGGAGCGAAAACCAAAGTGTTGCGTTTATATTTTTGTTCAGTATAATTGTTTGCCTGACTGGCCATCGGATTTGGGTTCCTAATAGCTAAAAAGCAATACTGTTTACTTATTTTATGCTATTAAATTAGCAAAGACCTCTGTAACCCTGTAGTTACTGCCAGTCAAACTAAAGGGACTGTTTTCCCCCAAAAAGGGGCGGGGGCATGAAGCGAGGGCAACATACCTGGATGCATTGCTCTGATGAATGGTCTTAGGTCTGTCTGCTGAGACAGTAAATGAACAGACTTCTGAACAACATCATGAGATTCATCTGCCCAAAACGAAATAAAATTCCAGATGTATAATTTAGCAATTAGGTCAATAACCATGAACTTGTCAGTGTTTGAATGAATGTATGAATGAATGAATGGTCTTTATTGTCATTTATATAGTACAGGTACCATACAACGACATTTGGGAGGGGGGGCTCCCCTGGTGCTAGGAAAAAAATACTAAACATTTGTTTAAATCTGTGTTAGTGAGTACTTCTCCTTTGCCAACATAATCCATCCACCTGACAGGTGTGGCATATCCAGATGGATGCTAGGTTGGGTTCAATTGGATACCAAATTGGGTGAAAAAGGGATAAAATCTGATTTAAAGTATAAAATAAAAAAAGTCAATGTAATGAGTATTATTTATATTTATTTATATGATAAATATTCTAAAATAAACACGTTTTCCAAAAGAACTACGCGCACCAGCATTAATCTCCTGTGAATGACAGTATGCCTGCACTTTACCACCAAGACACTATGGGGCGCAGTAGAATATTGTGCAACAGCAGAATATGATCGTTGAGAGCTTGCGAACGTGAAAATACGATTATTGAGAAGTAGTCGAGGCTGTTAGACCAAAATATAGCGCGTTGACTTCAGTTCATGCAACAAATGTCCCCTTTGGCATGCAAGTACTTTAGGGTGATAGAAAAACTTTTATCCAAAGACACAAGTGAGATCTGCTTTTTTTCAAAATGGCCGCCAACAATACATCAGAGCCCATTGGCAATTACCACACCCCATATATTTGCTACTGTTATAGCTATAATTACACATTTTGTGTCAAACTGTACATTTGTGTGGTCAGATAATCCAATTAAATACGTTTCAAGGATGAAAACCCAATATTTGTCTTCTTACCATGACAATCTGGGGTAAAATATGTATGGGCAGAGATCTGTGCCACTAGAATCTGAATCTGAATTACTGACTTTGAATTTGAATTGCTCAATTTGAATAAAAAAATAATTACGTTGAATAAAATGTTTTACTTTGAATTGTACTACTGAACAATTCGGTGAACGAATCTTTTCAATGAACTGATTCTAATGATTCAGTATGTTAGTGTAATACTTGATTCCAAGGAATGCCTGAATTTGCCATTTAGCAGACGCTTTTAATTCAAAGTGATTTACAATTACGAATTACAGGGAGTAGCTACCCCTGGAGTAACTGAGGTCTAAGTGTCGACAATAGTGGTGGTATTCCAGGCGGGATTTGAACTCACAACCCTCCTTCCGATAACCAGTCCAACTCACTATTCACTAGACCACCACTGGTCCACCAACTGAACCCTATCCCCTCCAAAATGCCAGTGGTGGACAGACAACAGACCCATACCAATCCACCTGTGGATCAGTAAAGGTTAAAGATCACCTTGAGCTTGGATTTGATGATTTCCTGGTCAGAGAGCAGTTGCTGAAGCGCAGAGGAAAACTCTTTGTGTTCTGAGATTAACGCTGCGTTTTCCCTCTCCAGAGCACTGTGTTTCTTCTTGAGCTTGTTCAGGGCTGCTGTGGTGTTCTTCAGGTTTGCAGTCTGGTCAAGAATCTTCTGGTCCCTGTCGTGCCACTGGCTGAAGATGTTCTCTGTCTCAGCCAGCTGTTTGATGATAGCCTCCTCCTGTACCCTATAGGTGTCCCTTGCCTCCTTTAGCTCCTCAGCTAGCCGGCTGCGCTCCTCTACCACCCTCTGTTGTCAAGAGAGGGCAGCAATGGGGTCGCTCTGAAGTTTTTTGTTCTCTCTCTGCTTCTCTTTGAAGTTGGAGGCCATCTGATTTGCTCTCAGCTTCAGTTTGTAGCTGGAGCACTGCTCCTGTTTAAGAGAGGCCTGGAGTTGAGAGATGAGGCTCTCATACTTGCTCCTCATTTCCTCATGTTCAGACTGGAGGGTCTGATGCTCAGAAAATTGTTCCTGACGTGAGTTCATCAGACCCTGGTTCTTGACCATGAGGAAGTTGTGTTTGGAGAGGAGGTTTTTACTCTCCCTCACCAGGGCCTGGTGCTCCAACGACAACTCCTGGAGCTCCAACCTCAGGACCTGAATAAATGAGAGAATGAATCAATCAATGAGAGAGTGAATGGATAGGTGAATGAATGAGAGAGTGAATGAATGAACTCAATTCGCAATGTTAAAATGGTCTTGCCAGATATCAGTATCATACCAGATAGATAACAGAACACACACATGGGTGTTTATCTTAAATCTTAATTCCCTTTGTAAATAACTGTAAACACTCAGTAAATCTGGCCTAATGCATCACAGTCATTGAAATATCTTACTTGTTCAGCAGTGGTCTCAGCCTGGAGTCTCTCAGTCAGCTGTGCGTTCCGCTCCTGCAGCTCTCTGATCCTGGTCTGGTTATCCACGAGGTCCAACTTCAGTCCCTGAATGAATGAGACAGTGAATGAATGAGAGAAGGGATGAACACGCATACACACGCGCACACACGTAGATGAAAGCACTGACAAGGGAGCTTAAACATGAAGCATTAAACTTGCAAATTAATGTAATATTTCTTCTCAAAATTGTTATCTTAGATGCTTAAACTGTACTGTAAACACAGATACAGATAGATAACAAACTGTGTAAATAAATGTTGAATCTGGCGTAATGCATCACAGTCATTGAAATAGCTTACTTGTTTAGCAGCGGTCTCGGCCTGGAGGCTCTCAGTCAGCTGTGCGATCCTGGTCTGGTTATCCATAGCCAGTTTCTCAAAGTGTTTCCGCTCTACCTCCAGGGATGAACTAATGACACGCTGAGCGATGACACTCTTCTCCAGGGCTACAGTCTTCTCATAGAGCTGTTGGTCCCAGTCCTTGAGCTGCTCAGAGATTTTCTCTGATTCGGCCATCTCTATGGCCACAGCCTCTTCCAGCTCAGTGCAAACCTGTCTGACATCCTTTAGCTCTACAGTCAGTCGGTTTTGTTCATCTAGAGCCATCTTCTGCCCAGAGAGAGCAGTTTGGACTTTGCTTTGGAGCTTTCTGCTCCTACTCTGTTCTTCCCCTAGATCAGAGGCCATCTGAGTAGCTCTCACAATGTTCTCAGAGAGACTAGCATTGCAAGCTGCATTTTGCACTCGCAAGGCCTGCACTTCGCAGCTAAGGGCCTGCTTCTCGGCAGTCTCTTTCTGGAGCCCCTCATGCAGTTGAACACCCTTCGCCCTCTCCACCTCCATGGCTGTGGTCAAATCTTGGAGCTCTCTGAGCTTGGCCTCGCTCTCCACAACCAACCGGTTGTGATCCTCCAGTACCATTTGGTGCTCAGAAAGAGCAGTCTCAAGGTCTCCCCGGAGCTTTTGATTTTCTGAGCTCAGCTCATTTAACTTTAGAAGCCTGGGATGGCTTTCTAGAGCCAGCTGGTCACGTTCGTCTAGCCCCCTCATACACTGTGAGAGGGCAGCCATGAGGTCGTTCTGGAGTTGCTGGCTTCTGTTTTTCTCCACCTCCAGGTCTGAGGCCATCTGATCGAGTACAGCATTTTCTGTGATTTTGTCATGCAATGCCTGCACCTTGGACCCGTTTACAGCACTGTTCTTCTGAAGCCTGTCCTCCAACACAGCCCTATGAGCTCTCTCTGCCTCCAGGGATGACATTATCTCCTGCATCTCTTGAACCCTGGCCTCATTCTCTGCAGCCAGGCTGTCGCGCTCCTCCACAGCTCTCCGCTGCTGGGACAAAGCCGTCTCCAGGTCATATTGGAGCTTCTGGCTCATGCTCTGCTGCAATAACAGGAGGTCATTCTTGGCTGTGTTGTCCTCCTGCAGGGCCTGAAGTTCAGAGCTGAGGGCCTGTAGCTTCTGGACCTGGGCCTGCCTGTCCTCTGCAAGCTGGTTGCTCTCTTCCAGTGCCCTGGTCTGCAGGGAGAGGGCGGTTTTGAGCTTCCCCTGGAACTTTATGTTCATGCTAAGACCCTCTTTCAGCTCTGAGGCCATCTTGTTGGCTCTCATCTGAATCTTGAGGTAGCTGCACTTTCCCCCGTACAGAGAAGTCTGGAGAACGGCTTTGGCTGCCCTCTCCTCCTCCAGAGCCTTTCTTAGTGCAGCAATCTCAGAGTCCTTGCCACAATTCTGAGGTTGGTTATTTGGGGGGAGACAAATGATCACTCTAATGATGTGCCAATACCTTATAGTAGCTATCAATTCAACATGAATTTAAACTCAAGCTCTTAACTCTTGACATTATACTGTACATAACACTGGGTAATTACAGGTAACTCACCAGGTTTTGGAAGGATGTCTTTCCACTTTCAGAGGCAGGCTGGTCATGAGGGTTGTGACTGGAGGAGGCAGAGGGCTCGTCTTGTAGTTTACTTGATTGCTCCTTGATATCATCTGATAACTGAGACTCCTCTCTACGCTCTTCATCACAATCCTAGGGAAGAAACATCACATGACAGAGCCATAGTAAACTAGTGGCTACTCTCTGATTCACATCTCTACTCGTCACCACTACATACAATATAACAAGGGACTTGAGACACTATAGATGAACTAATCAATTATTATTATCCTCAATCCAGAGTAACTCTCACCAGTTGTTTCAGGGATGCCTGTCCACTGGTACAGGACTTGTCCTCCCCCATAGCTGGTGTCTCCAAGACTCTCTTGCTCTGGGCGGAGGAGGCAGCCTGATCACCTGCACTGTGGTTGGAGGAGGCATAGGGCTGGTCCTCAATTTCCTCAGCAATAGAGGTCTCAGAATCCTCTTTCTGATTCTTATCCAAGTCCTGAGATAGAGGTATATGTTATCAAAAGGTCTGACATCTGTATGGGGCATCCTTAAGAGCACATTGATTGTGATTATTTTACACAATGAGAGACAATAGAGACCATACCAGTTTAAGGACGGATGACAGCCTGTGAACCAGAGGCTTGAGAACCAGAGGCTTGAGAACCAGAGGCTTGAGAACCAGCTTGCCTCTTCCCATGGTAGGCTCCTTGTTACAGGAAGGTGACACAGCCTGGTCATCATTACCACGGCTGGAGGGGGCAGCACAGACAGCTTGGACCTCCTTTTTCTTCTCTTTAGTGTTTTTCTTTTTCTTGTTTGGCTCTGGAATGAAGAAGTAGTGTTTTTAAAAGACATATGCTGTATTTGTGCAATTGTATTTTTTTTGTTATGACATTTTAGCCCTTAGTTGTTGACATACCTCATCGACAAATGTGCCAAAACAAAGTTCATACTGCATTGTATAAAACAGTCTTATAGATATAAAACAGCTAAGTTGTGTATTTGAATGCACACCAACATCTTAGAGAAGCTTTACCTTCATCAAGTGGGAGATCCTCCACCGTCTCAAAATCTGAAAGCACTTCAAAAAGACAATGTGCTACATTAGAGCATTTGTTTCTTAAAAGGTGTACATCAATTACCACAGTTAAAATGAAGGGGAACACATTTTGTTCTAGCTACCTTGATGATTGGGCAAACTCAGGACATCGCTAAGTGTGTTGTCGCATCTGGTCTCAGACTAAAAGGATAGAACGGAATAGATCACTTGTATCAGGAACAGACAAAGAGCACAATAACTTTTCTGTTAAACTGTATTCAGTCAAAGAAGGCTCTTCACAGTCCTATTCACCCTGTCAATCATCACACAGTAGACTCTCTTTGTCCAACAATACACACCCTGCACAGCTGTTATTGGACTGAGTTCTTACACTATCAACCTGTGATAGATACTGATGACAGAAGCTAGATACATATTCCTGAATTACCTCCTCGGTAGGAGGAGTTTAAAAAGAGTGCATGGCACAATAGTAAGGGTCTGAATATAGCTGACTTTGAACCACACAATATTAATTATTTAGCTAAATAAAGGTTGAAGATAGAATATGACACAGGAGAGTTAGCACTCACATTGTTAACTTTTTTGGTTGATTTCTTCTTTCTCTTAGTTTTCTTTGCTTTATTTGGCTTATCCTGTGAAGATAGAGACAACTTTGATCAAACTTCAAATTTGACTGTATTTGAGTATGAGTGACTATATTTTTGATTTAGCGGATGAATTAAATCCTAAAAGATATTTGGGACTTTATAATACCAAGCTTCTTCAATGTGACCTCTGCCTAAAATAGATCAATCTTTATCTTCAAATTCAGGTCAAATGTTAAAGAAAATACTAATCATCTTACCATATTGCTGATTTTCACGAACTAAACCAATAGAACTGTCTACATGGTGGTCCAAGTACTGACGCGATTTTACATCACAATGCAACTGTGTGTAGGCTAATTATGACATCACTAGGTCATAAGGGTTCATTTTGAATTCAACATTTGGTCTTTAATTTGGGTTACGTAATAACAATAACTTTTATTTGTATAGCACTTTTCTCTTACCCCGCCCCCATAGACACTATATATTGTAAATATTCATTCATATTTATATCTTACCTTATTTTATATCTATGCTTCTTGACGTTTTTGCACTACTTTTAATAATAATAATAATAATTATTATTAATAATATTATTAATATTATTAATAATTATATTATAATTATAATAATAATAATAATAATAATAATAATAATAATTATTATTATGTTGCCTGTTTGCACCAACAACCACAGCAAATTCCTTGTATGTGAAAACCTACGTGGCGAATAAAGTCATTCTGATTCTGATCCTGATCCAGTGGTGTAGTCTACGTGATACGCAGGACTACGCCGTATACCCACTAGGAAAGGCCAAGGATTTGCGTATACCCACTAGAAAATGCGCGAGGATACGTAACGGCGTTTTGTGACAGAACTTTCACACTTTTATTCATAAAATTCACCCCGTCTGTGTTACGAAGCACTTACTTCGAACTTTCTGACATGTTTGTTATCGCATAACCAGTCGTTCAGAATGCTAGTCTCAGTATTTCCCCTACAGAGCCTTGGGGTGGGCGGGCCGCGAATTTGCGAAACCTAGGATGGTAGGGGGAGGCAGGGCAATACCGCTACCTGATTGGTTGGCGAAGCACTCCATCATTGCCCCCTCATTGGCTGGCGAGTCTCTCGTGCCCTGCCTCCCCTTACCATCCTAGGTTTCGCAAATTCGCGGGCGGGCCAGACCTCCACACACAGCTTCGTGCCGCTGGAGAATGGTTTGGTTTTGTTTTAGCGCGAGAGTTTTTGCAGGGTGAAAGCTCTGTAGAAGAAAGTAAGCAAGTTGAAACGTTAGCAAATATAATTACTGTGTTCTGACAGAGAAAGTTGGTTCAAATTAGTCGTTATTATTGTGATTAGAAAGTGTCTGATTATAGTTTCATGGTGTGAATAATAGTGTCAAAGAACTAGCAAGCTAGCTAGCTCAGAGGTGGTTAGATGAGCTAGTCTGCTGCACACTTGCCAGCTAGAGAGCTAACTGGATGCACTTTATTATTTTACTTAAAGTAGATATACAATCTTTCTTATTCTGCTAGAATTGGGCTTTATGGTAATACCATAATGGTATATTTACAGTACATGGACAGTGGTATGAAGCATTGGAACAAACCCTCACTCATTGGAAATGTCTGTTTTTTGTAGTTGGACATATGATTTTCTTACTGGTGTGAGAGTAAGTAAAGACAGTATCTGACTGCATTGCCCACAGCAACCCAATATTCAATTAGAATGATGTTATGATTTGATATGAATTCAATGTATACCTCTTATTAAATTATAAATACTCTGGTTGTTATATTTGCCTTTTGGTTGACAGCAAAAGAGGGAGAGAGGAGGATAGAGAGGGAGAGAAGGAGAGAGAGCAGGATGGTGTCGGCACACCAGAGAGAGAGAGCAAGAAGGTGAGAAAGTGGACAGGTAGTCAAGACCACATAAGTAAGTAGCCTTGAGAACCGATGGTTCTCGAGCCTAACGGCCCTTAGGGGGCAGGAGCCTATCTCCTGTTTCTGTAGCGTGAGGCAGCTTGATGTACAAGTACAGTCCATGCCACCCCCCCCAAGGCAGCAAACACCGGTGTAGATGCATACTGTATGCATAAGTGAGTGTGGTGGTGCTTATGGGGTGTCGCTACGGGACAGGTGTCGCTCTAACTGGGAGGGCAAAATCACAGTATACCCACTAGAAAAAACTAGACTACACCACTGTCCTGATCCAACCTGTGATCATTATGAATGTTATTTTTCGAGTATTGGTTGCTTTTATTCAATGCTTTCTACTTTCACACCATGAACGTCTGCTGTTTGCGTATTGAATGTGTAAATATTGAGTGTAACTGTAGTGTAACTATAAGTGCGTATAACGTACGAAATAAGTAGTTCAATTGACCACAGATAGCTGACCTTTTCCTTCAAGCTTCAGCTTCTTGGTTGGAGTCTTGAGTGTCCCACCATGCATAGCGGTAGAGAACTATAAAGGTACACGCGTCCCCTTCTTCGGTCTCACTTGCAGACATGGTTTTGAATGGTGAGCCCCCCCTCCCAAATTTCGTTGTATGGTACCTGTACTATATCAATGACAATAAAGACCATTCATTCATTCATAGCAGCTTTACTATGTTGATAATGTTTCTTAATTTTGTTCAAATAACCAATAAAAGCATTAGCATTGTTTACAACTTTTTATTTTTATTGTTCAACAGTATCTTTATATAATAACACCTTAATTAGTGTCACTAATTAATTTCACGGTCTGGGTATACAGTACTTGTTGTACAAATCAAAAGAAAGGTCCAGTGCAAAAATAAAGCAAAAGTAAAATAAATCAGGGGACAACCTAATGTCTATCTATGATACAATACAAAACAAATGGTAAAAGAAAGAGGTAAGGAATTAATACCATTTGTAGCTATAATTTGGTCACCTTACCATCAAGTTGTTTGACACTTTAATAATAACAAACATGTTTTGTAAAAAAAGAAAGAAAAAAAGACACAAGGAAAACAATGTTGAAAGCTGGTCTGCCAGGTTATACAATACAATCACATATCACCACTGTCACTATAGATTCAACATCAAAGGCCTTTCTTGATTCCTTCTTCTTCTCACTCTGATTCCCCATGACCAACATCCTGATTGGCTCTGCATCATAGCAGAGAGGAACTGCCATAACAACACTACACACCTGACACTAACCATCATCAACATTCCCCTTCCCTTCTACACACGCAGACAATCACATTTATAATCTCACAGGAGAGCACTCTACAGAATGTCAGATGGGGGTGGAATATGGATACATTAATATGAGATCGGTATGAGTCACAACTGTAACAGAACTGTTCATAAAATATCTCAGCAATACTGTATGTTTGATAGCTACTGTTCAGCATGTACTCTGCATTAAACATCCACTTTTAATAACAACAATTAAGGAAACATAATGTTTAAGTTATATAACCTATAGTTCTAATAATTATGTAGATGTGTTGTAAATTCTGTTTGTATATTAGTTGATGATAAAACAAATGCTTTTAATGGCTTCAATTTATCCATTTATGGATTATTTATCTAAATCTGGACAAATAATATATTTGCATAATTTAATTTGGCACACATACAAAGATATCATCTGAATTCTTTAGTACTGTTTTAAAGTAACTTTTACCGAACTTTAGAATAACTTTGCAAACAACCACATTTGATCAGTTCCTCACCACTTTTTATAAATACTGTATACTGTATACACTTTTTAAAAAAATATTTAAAAAATAAATACTGTATACCTCAATTGCAAACTACAGATACAGTACAGTAACTGTGATAGTGATAGTGAAAGCATAAGTTTGTGGTAATCATTACTGTATATTAGGGTAAATATCTAAGTGGAGAATACATGCCAAACTGTTACTGAGTACCTGATTGGCTGTTACTAAATATCCTGTCAGTTGAATACACCTCAAGAGTGAATGCTCACAAACCAACATGAGATGCCTTTGTTTTGTAACAATACAACAATAACATAATAAAGTCATTAAAAAGGGTTCAAAATATGCGTACAGAACCAGCTGCAGTATTTGTCATGAACATAAACTTACAATAACTGTCCCAACTTTATCTGCAAACCATTTGGTGGTAAAACATTCATCAGAGAGGCAATTTGGGGAAGGGATAGCATAAAACCTAGCAAAACAAAACAAAAAAGACTTACAATATCTATATACGATATCTGGATCATAAATCAATTGATTTGAGTTTAGATTTCACATTTGTGGTATGAATCCATTATTACAATGTCCTTAACCTTTACTAAACCCAACCATTTCTACAAAAAGGTATGTTTAAACATGTTAAAAGCCTATTGGTGTTATATACCATAATAGTTTACCTTTCAGTCACCTAGGTTCTTAGATTCACTTGACCTAAGCAAACAGATGCAATCTGTTTAATACCGACAATAAAATGACTTAAAATGTATTACACTGTAACGATAAAGCAGTTTACACAGATAATGTACAAAGGTGGTCATAGTGCAAAGGGCTAGATACTTTGAAAACCCATTATACTGTACATAGAGATGACCAGTGGATATAAAATATCTATAAAACAGTGCAAATAATATGTACACCCACTAATGTACAAAAATACCTATACAGCGCAAGGCCAAATTCCTCTTTTCTCTTTCCTCATACAAACAAGTTAACGCAAAATGTTACATTGCTTTCGATCAACAGAGGATATATTGCCTATGCTAATCTAAATTAAAACTAGAAGTGGAGACAATAACGTCACTGTCCAGAATTGGAGTTGGTGGGACCATACATGAGTACATCTCAGCTACAGCTCAAAAGGATAGAAGGACACAAGCAACCTGCAGATGTCAGTGTCTGCTATAGTGATTGCTAGCTCCTTGCTAGGTCTTTTCTAGCTCTCTTTGAAGCCTGTATAAAGCTCTCCTCACTAGGGGCTCACATTTGTCACATTATTACTCACTATTAAGTAATAAGATGTATCTAACTTCCTGAGGTATACATATTGTATACTGTATATCTATGACTATGGCCTAAATATAGCATATGAAACCTGCAAATAATACTGAATGGTTAATATCTGAATATATCAGGATTCAATTTGACACAAAATATGGCACTTGCTAACAATTAAACAGCAAATAATGTATATCAACATCACTTAATACAAATTGATATGATTAATTTTTTATACATAAACATACATTTGTGCTTGTTAGTCCATGTGATATTGAGATCAATATGAATTGAAAGGTTGCCACTGTATATTTACTTGTATGAACAAGAAGCTACTTCAGCATATTCAACTGTAAAGTCATGGAGAGACCTGGAATCATTAACTTAAAACCAATGAGTTGGAGCTAAACACCATAACGGTCTATTACGCTAACGGCTAGCTGAGTAATGGTGTTTTCTTACATGAAAGGGTTGAAGCTGTAATGCTAAAGTGAGATTTCTGTTTTAAGAGGACTGTGTTTGAGCATACTGCGTGTCTATTGTGTGATGATGCCATCATGTCGCCTTCCAGCTCCAGAGATCACCAGTTGAACAGAGAGTTCTGGCCCAGGGTCATGAAGTAGATTTGGCTACTGCCACCAGACTGCACTGAGGCAAAGAACACCTTCATAGAGGAGCAGAGACAGAGATCAGTTCAACATTCACAGTTGTATATGGCAGCAACACCATCGCAAACATTTGGCAAGCATTCACTCTTACTAACAGGGGAGTCTAAAGGGACAAGCAGAGGAACACCTTTTGGTTCTAGGCATTGTTGAACCGTATCATCCCAGGAGAATATCCACACTGATTGCCAGTCATCCATGACTAATGGAACTCCATATTTATCCATGGATAAATACCAAAAGTCATTTTTAATGAGAAAGTAAATCGACCATTATTTTAATGTATTTAAAAAAGAAGACTTGAGAAATCTCTTAGAGAAAATGAAGAGATGTGTGACTTGGTGATAGTGGACATGTCTTACTTTGTCATTCCTCTCACACAGGAACTTCAGCTTCTGGGCCTTCTTGTGCATGAAGACCCCCTCCAGGTTGCCGGTGTCCGCAGACCTCAGCTCAATGGCTTTATCTCCCCAGCCCATCACCTGGTTGGACTGCAGGTAGGCTGTCGAGACCACACAGGGGAATTACATGGTTGTTTTCAGTTGATTTTGTACAGCCTCTGTAAAGCCTAAAATAATGCTGGTGGGAATGGAATAGGGTGGCTAGTTCCAAGGCTGCGTTCGTAAATCCGCTCTGGAAATCTGATCAGCACTCAGGGAATGCCTCTTGTCCAATACAATTACTTGGTCCCTTTATGCTATAACAACTTTCAGGCATTTAGACTCCTGGAGGGTGTTTTAGCACCTACAGTGCCATGTAACCCAGTCTGGAGATGCATCTCCAATGAAAATCAATCAATCATTCAGAGGCTCTTTTCTACAATCACCGCTTTGGATGTGCTCTATTCCCAGCCTTTATTTACATAGGGCTGAGCTATGTGTGTCCGGGAATCTATTCTCCAATGGACACACTCCTTGAATAATGACCTAGCCAATAGACCCAGAACAATTAGTCTAACATGTTATTTTTAGAGCCACTGTCCCAAATATGTCTAGAGGGGTTGGAACCAGTTTGACTGTTGTAGTAAGTGATCAGAGCACAATGAACAAGGATTACTTCTTGGGCTGCCTGCATCACAACACACGAGGGCATATAAAGGACAGTTGCTAGATATATATATATATATACTGTATATATATATTTTTTATGTATGTGTAGGACTACAGGTCTATCAAAGAATATGAAATGTGTTATTCAGTGAAGGTTTGTCAGCCTGGTGGAACCTACGTGCACACACACAGACACACAGACACACAGACACAGACACAGACACACAGACACACAGACACACAGACACACACACACACACACACGCACACACACACACACACACACACACACACAAACACACAAACACACAAACACACAAACACGCACATAAGTCCGAAGAGAGAAGCTCTCTCATGTAAAAAATTGCTCAATCTGTTCCAGCAAGGAGTTGATTGGGTGGGTGGATGTGTACGGAAACTCACCAACAGACGCAGGCATCTCCCCCCACTGCAACACCGTCTCCTTGGTAATGCGTCCATAGGTGTCGATATAAACTCCCTCGTCCTCATAACACACCAGCACTTCCATGCCACTGCTGTTGGGTAGGATGATGATGGCATGGGGCTGAATCACACCCTGGATCTGAGACACAAGCACACGCACACACACACACACACACACACACACACACACACACACGCACACACACGCACACGCACAAGTAAGTAGGAGTAGCTCTCCCAATTCAAAATGATTCAATATGTTCCAGCAACAGGAGTTACATCAATCCACACACACACACACACACACACACACACACACACACACACACACACACACACACACACACACACACACACACACACACACACACCCCCCACACAGCACCATCACTAATAAAAGAAAAGCTGAATAAAACTGTTCCTGTTGCAGTTGGCCCAGTTACTTTGTGACACCATCTGGGTTAACTCCATTTGACGCAAACACAGACGCAGTGAACTGAGGCCAAACAACAGTCACTGACAATACCGTCAACAACAGTTGAGAGGGTGAGACAGAACAACCCAGCTCAATTGATCCCAATGTCTCAACTTATTAACAAGTACGGTACGAAACGTCTCGATTTCTCTAACTACAAACTCAATTGTCGAACACACTCATTTGTCACTTTCTCTCTCTGCAAGGTGATTCAGAACGGCATAACCACCACTTAACAGCTCTTGGGCTTGAACAAGTGGCAGCGAAAATGGATCAACTTAAAAGAAGAGAAAAAGAAGCAGGTCCTTCATAGACACTTACTTACATAATGGCCTGCAGCCACAACACCATACTAAAGCTCCTGGCTCTTTTTTGCAACTTTAAGACCTTAAAGTTGAAGCAACAAGCAACCTTTAAGCAACACGTCTCAGGGTGTTTTGCACTAATAATATCGGCATAAGTTCAGGAATCAGCACCACAGGAACCAGTCACCACAAATATCCAAAGATACAGGGAGGTCAGAGCTGGTCACAATTAGTTTCTTCCAGTGGCAGCTGTGTTGCACTCCTGCACCTGGCAGTGACACGGTGTGAAATCCAGAAGAAAACCATACAAAAACTCCACAGAATACGAGGAATAAAACAAGGTTTATCTGTACGGCTGAGCTTCTCAAGGTAAGAGTCCGTGTACCCCCCCTGGGAGTTTTAACAGCAGGTAGCGACAATCCCCAAACCCAAACCTCACAGCGACCTGACAGCAACCCAACAGTGCATAAGCCACCACGGACACAGAAACAGCCTAAAAGACACCAGACCGCCACGCCACAGGACGGCCATACTTGCCCGCGTGGGAGCCTCCTCTGTCCCCTGCGCCCAGTCGTCTGCCTGCTGCGCCACCACCACAATCCTCAACATCAACACTGGCATCCACAGACGCAGCGCTATCTTAATCCGCTGCCTCGGGATCTTCATCTCATCTCATCATCAACAGCAGCGGAGAGAAGGTTGGTATGTGTGTGTTGTCTGTTTGAGTGGGAGTGTGTGTGTGTGTGTGTATGTGTATGTGTGTGTGTGTGTGAAGCAGAGAAGCAAACAGAGTGTCAGTGAGAGTGAGAATGAGAATGGTAAATGAGAGCTATCAAGTGGAAGGCACCAGTGTTATGAAATGTGTGTTTGTGTGTGTGTGTGTGTGTGTGTGTGTGTGTGGTGCTCTCTAGATATCAGAAGGATATATATAAAAGAAAAAGGAAAAACGGCAGAATAACAGGTCTTTTTCGCAGGCACATGGTTTTTCGGCACTGCTGAGACTGTGGGGAGGTATTTATAGAGCTCTATCTATCTGGTGGAAAGTAGCACACATGGTTGAAGGCTGGGGCTGGGGCCCACAGAGACAGCCAATGGTGCTGGAGCCAGCTATGTGGGCCATCTCAAAGGCAGAGGACGGATAGAGCTCACCTCTCCGAGGCGGCAACACTGGGAGAGAGTGTGTGTGTGTGTGTGTGTGTGTGTGTGTGCATTTTCCACGTCCGCTTGTGTGTGTGTGTGTTTGCGCATAAGCATGTGGAAGTGTGTGTGTGGGTGTGTGTATGGAGCCCGTCTCATTAAGAGAGTGTGTGTTCTCTTCCCACGCAGAGCCGAGCTCTGCAGCAGACGTGGGTATGTGGGATTCTCATCGTCAGTAGAGGCAGTCTCTGTTCCCATGTGGTACAGCAGTGACTCAGAGAACACCTTGCTGCACCAGTCAGCCATGGTACCCCGTGGTTCTGAAATGACCCCTATCCCCAAGCCCCTACTACCTTGACACTTGTGTAGTGTGATCTGAAACAGTTGGACAGGTATAAGCAAGATGGGAAAAGTTCCCCAACTTACCTACCTACATACCTACCTATGTTATCTATCTATCTATCTATCTATCTATCTATCTATCTATCTATCTATCTACCTACTGTATCTATCTATTTATCTATCTATCTATCTATCTATCTATCTATCTATCTATCTACCTACCTACCTACCTACCTACCTACCTACCTACCTACTGTATCTACCTACTTACCTACCTACCTACCTACTGTATCTACCTACTTACCTACCTACCTACCTACCTACCTACTTACCTACTTACCTACCTACCTACCTACCTACTTACCTACCTACCTACCTACTGTATCTACCTACTAACCTACCTACTGTATCTACCTACTTACCTACCTACCTACCTACTTACCTACCTACTTACCTACTGTATCTACCTACTTACCTACCTACTTACCTACTTACCTACTGTATCTACCTACTTACCTACCTACCTACCTACTTACCTACCTACCTACCTACCTACCTACCTACCTACTGTATCTACCTACTTACCTACCTACTTACCTACCTACCTACTGTATCTACCTACCTACCTACCTACTTACCTACTGTATCTACCTACTTACCTACCTACCTACCTACCTACTGTATCTACCTACTTACCTACCTACCTACCTACCTACTGTATCTACCTACTTACCTACCTACCTACCTACTGTATCTACCTACTTACCTACCTACTTACCTACTTACCTACTGTATCTACCTACTGACCTACTGTATCTACCTACCTACTGTATCTACCTACCTACCTACCTACTGTATCTACCTACCTACCAACTGTATCTACCTACTTACCTACCTACCTACCTACCAACTGTATCTACCTACTTACCTACCTACCTACTGTATCTACCTACTTACCTACCTACCTACCTACTGTATCTACCTACCTACCTACTGGATCTACCTACTTACCTACTGTATCTACCTACTTACCTACCTATCTATTTATTCAGTCTTTCCAGATATGAGAGTCCTCAGGAAAGACCACATCGGACAGGAGATGCTGGTGACCTTCTACCGCTGCGCAGTGGAGAGCATCCTCACCTACTGCATCTGCATCTGGTTCTCCAGCTGCACAGCCGCAGAGAGGAATGCGCTACAGAGAGTCGTGAGATCGGCCCAGAAGATCACCGGCGCCCTCTCCCCTCTCTGGAAGAGCTGTACAACACACGCTGCCTCAGGAAGGCCTCCAAGATCTCCAGAGACCCATCCCACCCTGGGTACGAACACTTTGCTCGGCTGCCCTCGGACAGGCGGTTCAGGACCATGTTCGCAAGGACAAACAGACTGAAGCTCAGCTTCTACCCCAGGGCCATTCAGGCCCTGAACACAGCAAAGACCTAGGTTCTAGGCCCTGGACAATCTAGACAATTTGATGGCAGCTACTAGATTGAAATCAAGTGCAACACTGAAACACAACTGTGAACATTTCAAACCTGCAAACTGCGACACTGAATGTGCAATAACACTATGTGCAATATGACAACCCTCGGGTACATAAGGTTCAGAGATAGGAAATGTTATAATAGGTATAGCATAGCATAGAGTACAGCACAGTGTTTTATTTGTATAGTATAGTATAGTGGATAGTGTACATAGCCTTTATTTATGTAAACCAGCTCTTTTCCCTTCTTGTTTTTAGTTTTTTTTCCTAGCACCAGGGGAGCCCCCCCTCCCAAATTTCGTTGTTTGGTACCTGTACTATATCAATGACAATAAAGACCATTCATTCATTCATTCATTCATTCATTCATTCATATACACTAGTGCAGGCAGGTGGTGTTGTGTGCCACTCCCATTGATCATGCAGTATTGATAGCTTTATCCCAGTAATGCGATAATTGACACAACCCTCTATTTGCCTACGTCGTGGCTTATGACCTATCAATATTGCTATCACAAAAGTGGCAAAATCAATCAGATTAATTTTAAACATAGCGGGCAGGCCAATGACCCACTTTGATCATTTCTATAGCAACTGTAATGCGGAATTTCCCCCCAGGTTTCAAGCAGTTATTCATGAAGGTTTTTAGGCTGTTATTGTAGTTAGTTTTAGTTTAGTTGTTTAACTGCAGGGTGCATCACATAGTGACTAGTGTCTAGGGAGTAGGAGTCGATTCTGGACAAGAGCTTTCAATCTGTTATAGAGAGGTACCAACTATATAAGATACTGTATATACTTGATCAACACAGCTGCCACTGAAATAAGCTGATAAATAGTGACAAACTCTGACATCTTTGGAAAGTTATTGTGACTGAGGTAGCTAGATTACTGGGCTGCTGTTGGAAATCAGTTTACTCCCGAGAGAGGAAGAAGCTCCCTGAATTCACATGTCCTTCCCTTGTAGTGAATGTGTGTTCATTAAGTGATGTTGAGCTTCACTCTGACACAAACACTTGTAAACCACCTGAGTGCCACAAGGTCAGATCTGACAGTATCAGATGTGGGTTGCAAAAAAATCGCCATAGAATCATAATCAATAACAGTATAACCAGTATAACATTTGTAATTAATACACTAGGGACGCATATGCATGAGTAGACGACGATGTAGTCGTGGCACTAGTATCACATTAGTGCAGAGAAAGGGCCCCAAGAAGTCCTTTTTGTGTCTGTGACATCTGTGACCGAAAACTGGTTGGGAAGTTGAGCTTTGAGAGGATAGGAGGAGTAGCTACCTATGTCATAACAGGATCAATTACATAAGTGACATGAAACAGTCAAAGCCAAAGTGACGCAGGAAGCCTGAGTGATGCAGGAGGCCTGGTCAGAGGCAGGAATATGGGTGATTTCCATGCCACGTATAATTAACAGAAGGCCCGGATGATCTGAGCAGTATTTAAATAAAGGGTGGGGGGCATAACTGATTAAAAATACTTACTAATGAAAGCCAAAAATATTCCGGATACAGTGATACTGATATGTTTCATGTTATTTGTGTCTCGGTATAAAACATCTGTAATCTGATAAAACTCGCCTTTGTCAAGACCCGCCCTCCTAGGCTACTGTTGCTAGGTGGGACAAACACTAGTCTCGTGGGGGTTCACTTCCATTGGAAATAATGGAAAATACCGGGAGATTGATCTTGCGTACTTGAGATTTAATTGAGCTCATAACACTAATCTTGCTCATAACATGGTCATTCGGTCAAAGACGTGGCGTCAGTGATAAGGAAACGTGGCTACAAATCAAATCAAATTGTATTTAGTACCGATATCTTACGGTAGCCATAGCCGCTAACGTGACATGTCATCCCGCGGTTGCTACCTCTCTCGGCCGCGTCGTCTCGACAGACTTCCCCCTTGAGTCTGTCAGTGACCATTTCTGGAGCCAGAGGTCTCAAATGGCGCTTCTCCATTGACTAGACCGGGACGGTAGAGAACGGCACGCATTTGTATCTTACCCGTATGTATACCCCATAATTTGTGTAATTATTAAGTGTGGAGAAATTACTCACACAGACCCGGATTAGCAAAAAAGCCCATCCGATCGATACATAAACTCTCTGTGAGTCAGCCAGTGATGAAAGCAGCACCTGCCCACATGGAGGGCAGAACAAAAGGTTTGCTGTGAGGACTGAGTGGCGTGGGAAGAGCGCTGCTGCCTAGCTGGAGGACCTACCTGTATACAGGAGGGAGTGGCTGGCCAAGGCCCCAAACCTGGCCCGAGTGGGAGAGGGGAGGCTGGGGGAGTGGAGAGAGGAGTTGGTGGGGGGGGGGGGGGGGGGTAGGGGGGGGGGATGGGGGACTCACGTGTGTCGGCAGGTAGAGGTCGTAGGGCGTCCCTGAGTCGACGTCGATGGCGTGGAATCCTGACAGCGAGCCGTAGATGACCTTGAGTCTCTGTCCGTCCTCCACCGTCAGGTCCACCGACAGAGGCCTCTGGGGGAGCGAGCCGAACGACTGGACACACACACACACACACACACACACACACACACACAAAACAAGGGGTAACGTCAGAACAAATATCCTGCATATTAAATCTACCTAACTTATCGTATCTACCTGAGCACTACATCTTAACAGCTGTTAAACATGGTGGTCCAGTGGTCTAGCACCGCAGTCTACAGTGCACACATATGCCCATGTCCGCATGGGTTCGAGTCCGACCCATGCCCTGCTGACAGGCCCTCTCTCCCTTTTTCTCCTTACTTTCCTGGCCTTTCTTCACTATAATATATAGTGATATATAATCTGTCCAATAAAATGAAACACATGAGTGGGACTGCCCCAAAACATATTGCATGGGGTCTATGCATAGAGCCGAAAAGGGTTAAACTATTTTCATCATGAGAGATGTGCGAGAACTAGAGCAAGCCACCAAGGACAGAAGTAGAACTAGGACAAGTCTATGACGGTGACCTTCATAGTATCGCAAATTTGTCTATCAATAGAGCATCCTAGATTCCCAGGGAGTGAAGGGGGCAGAGTAAGAGTACAATAAAAATATATATATACTTGTGTATGTTTTGGGCATGATGCACCATTTCTATGATGCACATCTGCCATCTTAGCTCATTGGGACTACATTTGTGATTGGTTATATGCTCACCTTGAAGGCCATAAACTTGTGATAGGGCTTGGGTGCCCAGGCGTAGACCTCCACAGCATTCTTCAAGGCAATAACCAGGAATTTAATCTTCTCATATCGCACTGAAATTGGATGTACAAAGATCTCGATTTCAATTAGGGATTAGGGATTGCTCTGGTAATGAAAGAACAAGATCAAGTTTATGGTACACCAGGCAGTGATGCCGTAGTGTCAGTGGTCTAGAACTAATGATCATTACACAATTTCAACAAAGAGGTCCTTGTGTAAACCTCTTTTAAAAGGCAGGAAGCCACTACCTTTCACTGAGGCAACAGCATGCTTCTGTCTGTGAGAAACAATACTAAAAGAACTGCCGGGAAGGACAGTGTGACATCACTTCCTCTTCCTGGGTCTGTCAACACCCTAACCTCAGGAAGACTCACAGGAAAGGGGCTCAGATCTGCTGAGTTCAGCACTTCTCATACAGTTGAAACATTGTAGGCACACACACACGCACCACACACACATCACACAACACACACACACACACGCACGCACACACACACACACACACACACACACACACACACACACACACACACACACACACACACACACACACACACACACACACACACCACACACACACACACACACACACACACACACACGCACACACACACACACACACACACACACACACACTTTGATTTGATTTAACACACACAGATGGCACAACAAACACACATATGTTTACATGATTGCATGTACACTTTTACACACATACTGTACATTAACAAGAACCCACACTTTCACACGCACAACCATAATGACTTATCGTGCTGTAATGGTGTCAGAGACAATTAGGTGATGAAAAACAACTGTATCAAAACTCTGGCTCGAATGATGCTCACTATATTCTGTAGCATATAGGACATGACTAGAGACTGGTCAGGGCAGGTTGTGCACTGTACACTCACCGACTTTGTAGTGCACACAGCCCTCCAGGTCGCCCACGGACGTCCAGCCCTGCCTCTTCTCCACCTCGGGGTCGTTGCGCAGGATCTTGTTGCGCAGCCAAGACAGGTAGTACAACCTCAGCTTGTTCTTCTTACCTGAGAGAGAGAGAGAGGGAGAGAGAGAGGGAGGGAGAGAGAGAGAGAGAGAGAGGGAGAGAGAGAGAGAGAGAGAGAGAGAGAGAGAGAGAGAGAGAGAGAGAGAGAGAGAGAGAGGAGAGAGAGAGGGATTCAGACCTCAGTGGTATGTTGTCTGGTGGGACAGATGTGTGTGGGAGAAGAAACTAATTTATGCTTGATGGATTTAGCATAAAAACCAGAACACATGAAGGCAAATGAAGGTTAAATAAAGGTTCAAGACTGACAGCTATATTCAGTGTGTGTGGGTTTATGCATATGTGTGTGTGGGTTTATGCATATGTGTGTGTGTGTGTGTGTCTGTGTGATAATAACTGTGAACATTCTAAACCTTCTAATTGCGACACTTTAATGAATGTGCAACAAATACTATGTGCAATATGACAACCCATGTGTTATGAAGGCCCACAATTTAGAGCCAGTTTAGTTTCCCCGAATCAGCCCTATTTTGCCCCTGTTATTTTCCTTTATTATTTTCCATATTATTCATGTACGTTTTCATGAAGGTGTATGTATTGTTATTGTAATGTTTATGTATATGTTTAATGACGTGGTATATCCGGGGTGTGTCCGTGACCCGGATGCTGTGTCCGGTTGATATATATAGGGACGGAAGTGCTCTGTGCGTCAGTGTGACGAGAATCAGAGTGATGAGAGTAACGAGAGTGAGAAGAAGCAGAGAGAACGAGAAGTCGATCTAAGATGGCGGAGTCAGTAACACGCACACCGTGCTGAAGCTGAAGACCTGAAGAGTGATTATTGAGTTCACAACTGTGATAGCCCGTTTAGCTGTGTCCCCGTTAGCCAGCCTTGCCAGCAGCCGGCTGCTAACGTTGGACCAAGCGAGACCCAAGCTGGACAGAGCCGTCGCCTCCACGAGTGGATTGCGACCGACCGCTGACTCCACCGGAGCTTACCGTGGACCCCGGACCTGAGCCCTTCACACCTCGTCGTGGACTACGAAGAAGCCCCTTTCCCTTCGAGTTGCTACGTCACCCCCCCCCTTTGTCTGCTACCTTCCTCGAAGCACATGCGAGCTCCAACCAGGCCTCAACGCGCTCCTTTCAGTCCGGGACTCTAAGCCTGTTCAGGCCAGATACTGTGAGTGAGTGAGTGTGTGTGTGGCCGGCGGGGAGGGAGTATATTTGGGATGTGTATAATTTGTATAAATAAATGTGTTTGTTCATATGGGATACCGTTACTGTGTGTTTAGTCGTCTGTTAGCTAATGTTAATGCTAATGCTAATGCTAATGCTAATGCTAACGATAGTACTGCTAGTCTAAAGGGTTGCTGGCGCCCCCTGCCTGTATCCTCCTACACTGCCTATTTAGCTCAGAGTTAGTTAGATAACCAGCCCTTCCTAAATTCTACAGTCCTTTTAGCTACTCCCTGGTTACAATTGGTCCTTCGAGCCGGATAGGTTGTGTAGTGATAGCATGGCTGAGCGCAGCCAACCAGACAAGACAGTTACCCCCCCTTCTCCGCCCCCTGAGCCAGAGCCACGCCCACAGAGAGTCCCGCGGTTGCCTCCGAGGTTACAGGAGTATGAGCTTGAGCTCGAAAGCTCACTGAGTGGTAGTGAGGAGCGCACTCCACGGGATACAGTGGTCGGAGAGGCCGAGGTGTCCGCCGGCGCGCGGGTGGCTAGCACCGAGACAGCCATCAAAGAGCACCAGCCTGAGGATGAGATGGCAGAACAGCAGGGTTTTGCCGTAGAAACGGAAGAGCAGGAAGGAGAGGCCCGGTCCGACAGCGCCTGCGGGCGGAAGAGGGAGGGCCTCAGCCTTCACGATCTGCCTCCCAGTACGGCGCGCTCGAGACCTAGCTCCTGCCGTTCAGTGGCTTCCTCCCGGTCCAGGGTTTCCGTGGGCAGTTCTGCCTCTGGGGCGGATAGCATGCACTCCAGAGGGAGTAGTGCCGCGCTGTCAGAATGTATGCGCCAACAGGCCGAGATGGCGTTAGAGCGGGAACGCCTCCAGTTCGAGCGTGAACGCCTCCAGATGGAGGGGGCGGAACGCGCGGCGGAGAGGCAGCGCCAGGAGGCGCTAGAACGTGAACGCCTCCAGATGGAGGGGGCGGAACGCGCGATGGAGAGGCGCGAGCGCCTCCAGATGGAGGGAGCGGAACGTGCGGCGGAGAGACAGCGCCAGGAGGCGTTAGAGAGGGAACGCATCCAGTTCGAGCGCGAGCGCCTCCAGATGGGGAGAGAGCAACTGCACGCGGAGACGATGGCGGAAGTGATGCAGACCATGCGCGACGTGTGCATCAGCAGAGCTCCGTCGGCCCGTAGCTCCAGAGCATCATCCGCACGGCCCTCTCGAGTGCCATCTCCTGAACCCCCCGCCGATGGCTCCATGACCCCCGCCATGACTGTCCAACTACAGGCCCAGCTGACCACCTTGAAGGAAGAGGACCAGGGACCCGACCGCTACGCGGCCCAGAGGGAGCCAGCGTCGCTGCCCGGGAGGGGAGCCATTCCCCAAGAGCGTAGCACACCCTTAGGTCCTCCAGTGCACCAAAACGCATGCAGGCCGGACACCCAGACCGTCACTCCAGCCCCGATCATCCACTACAGGATGTTTCCCCAGGTGGAGGGACCCAAGTTCCCCTTCTTCAAGGACGAGGACAGGAGCCAGTATGTGGAACTACGCATCTGCCTAGACACGCTCTTGGACGACTCCTGCTCAGAGTCCTACAAATATGCGATTCTCCTTCAGCATGTGAGGAACCCCAGAGCCCACAACATGGTTCTGGCCCATGCCTCCGCACCGACACCTTACACCAGAGCGCTCGCCGACTTGGATGCCCGCTACGGTCGTCCCTGGAACCACGCCCTTGCTGAACTGCAAGCCCTCGAACAGCAGGCCCCCATCAAGGATGAACGGGCGCTGGATGACTTCGCGCTCCGCGTGCACACCTTGGTTGGAATGCTGAAGACGCAGGGCCCAGCTGGCGCCAGCGAGATCAACAGCACCTCCAACGTAGAGCGGCTGCTCCGCAAGATCCCACGCTTCCGGCAGGAGAGGTTCCGGCGACAGCAGCGCGTTCGTAACCCCGGGAAGTTGGGTCTGAGCATGGCTGCCTTCGCGGAGTTCCTACTGGAGGAAGTGCATGACACCAACGTAGACGCCATGGGTTACGCTGAGCCGAAGAAGGAGAGGGAGAAGGGAGACCGCTGGGACAGGCCGAGCTCGAACAGAGGACGCCCAGTAGGAGTGCTGCACACGGAGGAGGAGCCTCGGAGAGAGAGGAAAGCCCGACCTGAGGGAAAGGATTCCTCTCAACCCCCTCAAAAGGGACGGAGAGGTCCACCGCCATGTCCGTACTGCACCAGCGAGCACTGGTTCAATGAGTGCAGTGACTTCGACAACCTGAGTACCGAGGCCAAGCAGAGGTGGCTCGAGGAGAACAAGAGGTGCTGGAACTGTGGGCGCGACCATCTGGCTAAGAACTGCACCTTGAGGAGAAAGTGCAACCGCTGTGAGGAGGTCCACCTCAACATCCTACACGAGGTCTCCCTCGCCAGGTCCACGGAGGGCACCAGAAGCCCTAGGTCCGGTAGCGCACCGGAAGAGGAAACACCTGTCTACTATCTAGACCCAACCCAGAGCAGCGGCTCCAAGGTCCTACTGAAGGTGGTGAAGGTCCGACTGCACCACAACAACGCTGTGTACGACACGTACGCCGTTCTAGACGACGGGTCGGAACGGACCATCCTCCTCCAGGAGGCAGTGCGCCAGTTGGGGCTCCACGGGACTGAGGAGAAGCTGACTCTGCGCACGATACGTCGCGACCTTAAAGAGGTCACCGGGGCGAGAATCAACTTCTCTATCTCCCCGGCGGGGCGGCCGTCGGACAGATATCGGCTTCAGAATGTCTTCACCGCAGACCAGCTAGCGCTCTCCCGCTACGACTACCCCCTGGAGAGATTACGCGCAAGATATTCCCACCTACGGCGAGTAGACCTACATCCGATAGAAGGAGCGGAGCCAACCCTTCTCATCGGCTCGGACAACGCTGCACTGATCGTGTCGCTCCGTCCTCCGCTGAGAGGACCACGAGGCTGCCCGATGGCGGTTAAGTCTGCGCTTGGGTGGGCCCTCCAAGGCGCTACCGAGTGGAGAGATAGAGACGGGAGAGCTACGTCATCCCTCCATGTCCGCACCGAAGAAGTGCAGACCATCAACTGCCTTCACACCAGTGTGGACTCCATGAATGCGGCGCTACTAGACAACGTCCAGAAGCTGTGGACGCTAGACGTTGCGCCCTACAAGAATGAGAAGCTCTACGTACGGTCAAAGGAGGACGTCTACGCCATAGACCTCCTTAAAGCAAAGACAGTGCGTATCGAAGTCCAGGGCGTGAAGAGATACGTCACACCACTACTCCGAAGAGAACCCATGCCAGAGTTTCGAGTATCCCCTCGAACCGTCCTACAGTGTCTGACCAGCACTGAGAAGCGTATGAGGAAGGACGAGGTCCTTGCTGCTTCTTACAGAACTGAGATGAAGAAACTGACGGAGTCCGGTCTGGTGAAGAAGCTTGAGCCAGCCGAGGCGAACCAGAGTGCCGAGTCTTGGTACCTCCCGCACCACAATGTTCACCACAACGGGAAGAACCGAGTGGTCTTCAACTGTAGCTACCAGGTGGGGAAGCTCAACCTCAACCACTATCTTCTCCCTGGTCCAACCTTGACCCCAGCCCTCTTGGGAGTTCTGGTGCGCTTCCGTCAGCAGCCGATCGCAGTCAGTGGTGACATTAAGCGAATGTTTCACCAGGTCAGGATGTTGGAGGAAGACAAGCCACTCATGAGGTTTCTCTGGAGAGAGGACCCGAGCGACCCCGACCCCTCTATCTACCAGTGGGAGGTGCTACCCTTCGGGACAACCTGCAGCCCCTGTTGCGCTACCTATGCGCTACAGACTCACGCCGCGCAGGAGACGGCACCTCCTGGAGTGTTTGACGCCGTCCATAAGAGCTTTTACGTGGACAACTGCCTCCACAGTTCGAAGACAGCCACGGAAGCCCGTCAGCTAGTCCAGGACCTGCGTGCTCATCTCCAGGAGGGTGGATTTGAGATCTGCCAGTGGGCCAGCAACGACCCGCAAGTCATCAGAGACCTCCCGAAGGAGGCCACCTCGACCAGCAGCGAGGCTTGGGTCTCTCACTCACCAGATGATGCTCAGGAGATGACGCTCGGACTTATCTGGCAGTTCCAGACCGACACTCTACGCTATCGCAATAAGCCTGCCAAGCCCCAACGCGTCACGATGAGAACGATATACAGCACTCTAGCGAGCCAGTACGACCCACTGGGATATATCGCTCCCTTCACGACGATGGCCAAGGTGCTTGTCCGGGAGCTGTGGGCCCAAGAACGAGGATGGGACGATCCTCTGCCTCGTCACCTAGAAGAGAAGTGGAAGGCCTGGGAGCAGGAACTTCCCACTCTCCAGCACATCAAGCTGCAGCGGAGCTACTTCCCTCCCTCCACGGACCTAGAGAGGAGTGTCATCACGCTACATGTATTCTGCGACGCCTCGGAGATGGCGTACGGGTCCGTGGCATACGTCAGAGCGGCGGAGCTTGGAGGTGAAGTCCACGTCTCGTTTGTCCTGGCACGTTCCAGAGTGGCGCCGAAAAAGCAACAGTCCATCCCAAGACTGGAGCTGTGTGCTGCCCTGAACGGCGCGCAACTGGGAAGGTTCCTGCTCGACGAGCTCCAGCTACCTCTGATGAGCGTCACCATGTGGTCAGACTCAACTACCGTCCTCCAGTGGTTGAAGTCCAGCTCATGTCGGTATAAGGTGTTCGTGGGCACCCGAGTCGCAGAGATTCTGGAGTTGACTGAGGTGAACTGCTGGCGTTATGTAGACACCAAGAGGAACCCTGCTGACGTCATCACGAGAGGGGCAACTCTCCAGGATCTGGCTGAGCCCCACCTGTATCACACGGGACCAGACTTCCTACAGGAGCGGGAGTCAGAGTGGCCAGCCACGCCGGCGTTAGCCGAAGACAGAGAGGACAAAGAGCTGCGTAAGACGTTGTTCTGCGGAGTCACCCAGGTCGTAGACCCTGAGACTACTCCAGGAGAGGAGTGTGAGACGCTCGAAGAGCTGCAGAAGAGGATGTTCTGCTCCAAGGCCGGTCTACCCCTAGATACTACGCTCAGCGCCGAAGATTACACCGCGGCGGAGCTCCTGGTGCTGCAGAGTGCCCAACAGGATGCCTTCTCCCGAGAGCGGGAGTGTCTCGCGAAAGGGAAGCCGATCCCCTCGGACAGTAGACTCCGCGGCTTAGCTCCAGAGCTCGACGGTGTTCTCATTCGCGTGGGTGGCAGACTGCGCCGCGCTCAAGATCTAGACCTAGACACGAAGCATCCCATCGTGCTTCCCACTAAGCATCAGGTCACCAGATTGGTCATCAAGCACCATGATGACAAAGTGCAGCACGCGGGTGGAGAGCGTGTCTTCGCGGAGGTACGACGGAGATTCTGGATACTCCATGGACGGGAGGCGGTACGGAGATATCAAAGGTCCTGCTCGGACTGCCAGAGGTGGCGAGCCACGCCGCCGCAGCCCATGATGTCCGATCTGCCCGAGGACCGGCTGCGACTGAGACAGGCTCCGTTCCACTCTACTGGGGTTGACTGTTTCGGGCCACTCCTAGTCCGAAACCGGCGAGCCTCCGAAAAGCGGTGGGGCATCATCTACACGTGCCTGACGACGAGAGCAATGCACCTTGAAGTTCTGCACCAGCTCACAAGCGACAGCTTCCTCATGTCCTTCAAGAGGTTCACCTCCAGGCGAGGGACCCCTAAGACCCTCCGGTCGGACAGAGGCACCAACTTCGTCGGTGGTGAGGCCGAGCTGAGGGCGAGCTACGCTGCGATGACTGAGGAGGCCCGTGACAGACTCGCCTCCCAGCAAGTGAAGTTTGAGTTCAACCCCCCAAATGCTCCACACTTCGGGGGAGCCTGGGAGCGGGAGATTCGCTCAGTAAAGAACGTCCTACGTACCATTCTCGGACAGAAGGTGCCTACCGATGAGGTGCTCGAGACTGTACTAGCAGAGATTGAGGCTATACCTCCAGTGATGTAGCAGATCTGGATCCCATCACGCCCAACTTCTTGCTGATGGGGCGGCGAGACTCTGCACTGCCTCAGGTAGTCTACGACCCTGCAGAGCTCACCGGAAGAAGATGGTGGAGGCACAGCCAGGTGCTCGCGGACCAGTTTTGGAGGCAGTTCATACTGCACTACCTGCCGACCCTGCAAGTCAGGCAGAAGTGGACGAGGGAGAGAGACAACTTGTCCGAAGGTGCCGTGGTACTGGTGATCGACCAGTCCCTTCCACGCGCCGCCTGGCAGACAGGCAGAGTGACCAAGGTCCTGCCGGGTCCGGATGGAAGGGTGCGGACGGCCATCGTGGACGTTGGTGGTCGCACTTACACCCGACCTGTGGCACGCCTGATTGAGCTCCCTCAAATTACGAAGGACACTATCACCTCCTACCTCACGCTGCTAGAGCAGCCTAGCCAGTGTGCCTTCCCTAGTTAAATGAAACCGAGGGTTTCATGGGGCGGCTGTTATGAAGGCCCACAATTTAGAGCCAGTTTAGTTTCCCCGAATCAGCCCTATTTTGCCCCTGTTATTTTCCTTTATTATTTTCCATATTATTCATGTACGTTTTCATGAAGGTGTATGTATTGTTATTGTAATGTTTATGTATATGTTTAATGACGTGGTATATCCGGGGTGTGTCCGTGACCCGGATGCTGTGTCCGGTTGATATATATAGGGACGGAAGTGCTCTGTGCGTCAGTGTGACGAGAATCAGAGTGATGAGAGTAACGAGAGTGAGAAGAAGCAGAGAGAACGAGAAGTCGATCTAAGATGGCGGAGTCAGTAACACGCACACCGTGCTGAAGCTGAAGACCTGAAGAGTGATTATTGAGTTCACAACTGTGATAGCCCGTTTAGCTGTGTCCCCGTTAGCCAGCCTTGCCAGCAGCCGGCTGCTAACGTTGGACCAAGCGAGACCCAAGCTGGACAGAGCCGTCGCCTCCACGAGTGGATTGCGACCGACCGCTGACTCCACCGGAGCTTACCGTGGACCCCGGACCTGAGCCCTTCACACCTCGTCGTGGACTACGAAGAAGCCCCTTTCCCTTCGAGTTGCTACGTCACCCCCCCCCTTTGTCTGCTACCTTCCTCGAAGCACATGCGAGCTCCAACCAGGCCTCAACGCGCTCCTTTCAGTCCGGGACTCTAAGCCTGTTCAGGCCAGATACTGTGAGTGAGTGAGTGTGTGTGTGGCCGGCGGGGAGGGAGTATATTTGGGATGTGTATAATTTGTATAAATAAATGTGTTTGTTCATATGGGATACCGTTACTGTGTGTTTAGTCGTCTGTTAGCTAATGTTAATGCTAATGCTAATGCTAATGCTAATGCTAATGCTAACGATAGTACTGCTAGTCTAAAGGGTTGCTGGCGCCCCCTGCCTGTATCCTCCTACACTGCCTATTTAGCTCAGAGTTAGTTAGATAACCAGCCCTTCCTAAATTCTACAGTCCTTTTAGCTACTCCCTGGTTACACCATGTGTACATAAGGTTCAGATATAGGAAAAAGTTAGGATATTTATAGCATAGCATAGTGTACAGCACAGTGTTTTATTGTATAGTATAGTAGTATAGTATAGTAGATAGCAGTGGCGGCTGGCCGATAGAGGGCGCTGGGGCGCCGCCCCCACCTTCACTTCCTAGTTGCGATTTGTAAAAGTTTTTAAAAAAAATAAACATTGTTTATTCACAAAATGCGGCTGATATTCTGTCGGCGCCTATCAGCATTCATTAAAAACCCTCCAATACAATAAACATTTTTATCTGTGTGTGTGTAAAATTCACTGTTAAAATACATAGGGGGAGGACGCGGGGCGCCGGTCAATGCAAGTCTATGGCACTGCAAATACTTTTCGCTTACACGTGAGCTGTAGCAGCGCTCCAATTGGCTGTCTCTATTTCTTGGCCGGGGCGCAAAAATGTGCGTCCTGAATATCCGGTTGTATATCCAGCATAAGATGTTTGGGGTTTGCCATCTTTCATTTGTCTTCCACTTCCTACTTCCGGTGGCGCTGCTCTGTAGCGACTCGGGCCGGTGATAGTTTGCTTCAAGTGTTTTTATTTGTTTTGTTCGTTTTGTGTTTTGTGTAATATGTCTATTGGCAACATTCTACTGCTGGTCTTAATTATCAGCGACCGTCTCCGCTGCCGTGCGACCAACACGCAGGGGGAATATGGAACTATACAGCAAATCACATACTCCAGGGAAACGCTGCTGTCTCTCCGACCACCCCAGCCACTACCGGACTTTGTAAACAAATTGAACAAATGAATTAGAAGGAGGCATCTTTTGTTCCCAACTTGATGATATTGCAACTGGACCTATTACCGAAGTCAAACTTGTGTAAGTAAGTGAATCATCTGTCCTTCAGTCATGATAGGAAAACCAAATCGATGCTGGGAGAAGGAATGGCAGACTGTATTCTGATTGTATCTTCTATGCTCTTTGTATGTTTCTATGCTCTTTGTATGTGTCTTGGTGTAGGAGAAACGTAAGACCACGTTGGAAACAAGTGTTTCGGTACACGTTGACGTGTAGAAACTGTAGAGAGAAAATTGTAGAAATTGTAGAGAAAACTGGGGGGGTAGAGGTGATGAAGAGGTCTGTACAGGGGGGGTAGAGGGGATGAAGAGGTCTGTACAGGGGGGTAGAGGGGATGAAGAGGTCTGTACAGGGGGGTAGAGGGGATGAAGAGGTCTGTAGAGGTGGGTAGAGGGGATGAAGAGGTCTGTACAGGGGGGGTAGAGGGGATGAAGAGGTCTGTACAGGGGGGTAGAGGGGATGAAGAGGTCTGTAGAGGTGGGTAGAGGGGATGAAGAGGTCTGTACAGGGGATGAAGAGGTCTGTACAGGGGGTAGAGGGGATGACGGGGTCTGTAGAGGTGGGTAGAGGGGATGACGGGGTCTGTACAGGGGGGGTAGAGGGGATGAAGAGGTCTGTACAGGGGGGTAGAGGGGATGAAGAGGTCTGTACAGGGGGGTAGAGGGGATGAAGAGGTCTGTAGAGGTGGGTAGAGGGGATGAAGAGGTCTGTACAGGGGGGGTAGAGGGGATGAAGAGGTCTGTACAGGGGGGTAGAGGGGATGAAGAGGTCTGTAGAGGTGGGTAGAGGGGATGAAGAGGTCTGTACAGGGGATGAAGAGGTCTGTACAGGGGGTAGAGGGGATGACGGGGTCTGTAGAGGTGGGTAGAGGGGATGACGGGGTCTGTACAGGGGGGTAGAGGGGATGAAGAGGTCTGTACAGGGGGGTAGAGGGGATGAAGAGGTCTGTACAGGGGGGTAGAGGGGATGAAGAGGTCTGTAGAGGAGGGTAGAGAGGATGGAGAGGTCTGTAGAGGAGGGTAGAGGGGATGGAGAGGTCTGTACAGGGGGGGTAGAGGGGATGAAGAGGTCTGTACAGGGGGGTAGAGGGGATGAAGAGGTCTGTACAGGGGGGTAGAGGGGATGAAGAGGTCTGTACAGGGGGGTAGAGGGGATGGAGAGGTCTGTAGAGGTGGGTAGAGGGGATGAAGAGGTCTGTAGAGGAGGGTAGAGGGGATGGAGAGGTCTGTACAGGGGGGTAGAGGGGATGAAGAGGTCTGTACAGGGGGTAGAGGGGATGGAGAGGTCTGTAGAGGTGGGTAGAGGGGATGAAGAGGTCTGTAGAGGTGGGTAGAGGGGATGAAGAGGTCTGTACAGGGGGGTAGAGGGGATGAAGAGGTCTGTACAGGGGGGTAGAGGGGATGAAGAGGTCTGTACAGGGGGGTAGAGGGGATGAAGAGGTCTGTACAGGGGGGTAGAGGGGATGAAGAGGTCTGTACAGGGGGGTAGAGGGGATGGCGAGGTCTGTACAGGGGGGTAGAGCTATTCTCATGCTAAAATCGACTGTAAATCCAGATTTTAAAGTTGATATTCTTCCCCGTGGAGCATGCCCCCATAACCTGTGCCCCACCCAAAAATGTTAGCACCAGCCGCCACTGGTAGATAGTGTACATAGCCTTTATTTATGTCAACCAGCTCTTTTCTCTCTTTTATTTTACCCTTGGCTCTCTTGTTTTTGTCTTTTTTCCAAGCACCAGGGGAGCCCCCCCTCCTAAATTTCGTTGTATGGTACCTGTACTGTATTAATGACAATAAAGACCATTCATTCATTCATTCATTCATTCATTCATTCATTCATTCATAACAGCAATGACCTGTGTGTGTCTGTCTGTGTGTGTGTGTGTGTGTGTGTGTGTGTGTGTGCGTGCGTGCGTGCGTGCGTGTGTGATGACACGACAGCAGCTACCTGAGATGGTAATGAGGACGTTGAGGCCCTCCAGAACGTCCATCTGTTGGAAGCGTCTGCGGCTGATGAGGGAATAGACCTTCCCCTGACCGCTCCTGTCCAGCAGCCACAGCCCGTTCTCCGTCCCGACCAGCAGGTTCACCCCTGTGGACAGCACCACACAGCACACAGCGTTAAAGCCAAACATCCAGTCCCTACCAGCAGGTTCACCCCTGTGGACAGCACCACACAGCGTTAAAGCCAAACATCCAGTCCCTACCAGCAGGTTCACCCCTGTGGACGACACCACACAGCAGCGTTAAAGCAGGTTCACCCCTGTGGACAACACCACACAGCAGCGTTAAAGACCAGCAGGTTCACCCCTGTGGACAGCACCACACAGCGTTAAAGCCAAACATCTACCAGCAGGTTCACCCCTGTGGACAGCACCACACAGCGTTAAAGCCAAACATCCAGCAGGTTCACCCCTGTGGACAGCACCACACAGCGTTAAAGCCTCTGTCCCTACCAGCAGGTTCACCCCTGTGGACAGCACCACACAGCAGCGTTAAAGCCAAACATCCAGAGAAATACTTTACCCAGTTAAATCCACCAAAAAAATAACCAGGATAACTAAACCTTTCAAAATATTGTTTCCAGTTCGACACTAAAATCGAACATTCTTTGCCGCTGCAAAATAATTATAATTATTATACATTATTCTGGAAGCCAGTTATCTGGATTTGACAGAATTCTACCTGGCCAAGAAGGCAGCACAAGCTAAAACATACAATACAACACACAAAGCCAACAAGTAGTCTCCAAGATATAGTATGAAATACACCTAACACAATAATAGATGGAATGTAGTGTCTTGTATTGAGAAAAGTGCTATACAAAACACATGCATTATTATTATTATTATTATTATTATTATTATTATTATTATATATACTATTATTCTTATTCTTATTCTTATTCTTATTCTTCTTATACTAAAAAGCCTCAACAGCTATTGCCTCAGACTTAACCAGCAGCTGTATCTCTATGTGTCTCTAGGTACGAACCCCACAGGCCTGCACACAGGATCTCAGTGTTGAACTTCTTCTTGTACTTGCGGATCTCGGGGGTGTCGCTCTGGGGTCGGATGTTGGTGGGGTTGACGTTGACCACGGAGCCCTTCCTGTGGTTCTCTCTTCTGATTGGCTCAGGCTTGCCACTGCCTAGGAAGGGAGGGGCAGAACAGAACCAAAAGTCTCATTGTAATACATGACATATCAAATGGTGATATTTAGTAATACCTTATCTAATATTGAAGATACAGAGTAATTGTAAAATGATCCTCCCTGTTCCAACTATGTTATGTTCCTTTCCTCGTGGTCCTCTGTAGCTCAGTTGGTAGAGCATTGTGCTAACAATGTTCGATTCCCGCTGGGACCGTATATACAAACATTTTTTATGCCCTCACTGCAATGTAAGTCACTTAGGATAAAAGCATCAGCTAAATGGCATATATTATGAGGCAATTAGAGTTTAGTTGTAATTATGCAGCATCACACGCAGCATGCAGTGAGACTGAGATGAGCCATGTGCTGCGGTATTGGAGTGTTAGAATGGCTGGACGGCATTTCTTGTGTAGTGTTGTGTGTGTTTGTGGGCGTGTGTTACGTTAGTGTGTGTGTGCGTGCCCGTGTGGGTGTGAGTGGGTGGGGACTCACTGGGACTGTGTTCCACTGGGCTTAGAGGAGGAGAGATCTGCAGCAGCCGGGGGTCGATGAAAGGAGTAAAGGAGGAGGAGGAAGAGTTGCTTTTCCCTGGTGGGCTATGTACAGCCTTCTGCAATACATCAAATATATGAGAATGTCAACAATGTCAACAATACAACAACAACATATCTCATATGAACAGGGAGTCTTGACAACCTGACAATAAACTGATCCGGAGGTGGAGGAAGAGAGTAAGAGTTTAAAAACTGCTACGTCATCTCCCCCTAGTGGCGAAATTAAGAAGTATCATAATCAAAGAAATGAATGCTCTGCCCAACCACTACAACCGTTCCAGTCCAGAAGACTGTGTGTGACACTTTAAGATCTCATGGCGATCCACACACTGGTAGGCTGTCCATCATGCTGAGACGTCACGCCGCGGAGACCTAACGAGCCTGATATCACTGGGGGTGGCAAGAAAGCTTTCTTCACTCTTGTCAGATGACGTTGGGTGGTACGTATACGGTTATGTACTCACGTCTGGGTGCGGTCCTCGTCCGGGCGGGGACTGGGGGTAGATGAGTTCCCGTGGTTGCTGCCCTCGGAGTTCGTGGGCCGGGCTCTTCTGCAGGAGATCGGGGAGAAGGTAATTCTGATTGCATTCTGATCCTACGGGTCTGTGTGGAGGCGGGCCGCTCTTAAGGCCCTGCTAAAAGAAGAGAACACACGGTAGCAATGTAGATCTCCCCACGGTCAGACCTTAAGTCTCAAATGAACATTTTTGGTGCTTTCGTGACTGAGGCTTGGGGTTTAAACGCGAGTTTCACTAAGCTAAAGCCTGGAGTTGATTCTAAGTGTGTCCCCAGGTGTCAGACAGGACATCTTACTAGTCATCTGTGATCTATCTCATCACCTCCATTACATTTTGAATGGGTATTAGGACGATGGGACGTAGTTCTGGGTGGGCGGTTTAGGGGCAAAATAAAGTAACTGATAGTTTGTGGGGTCTCTAAATGAAGATACTTGGTATGGGGGAGGAGTTGTTTCCCAAGGCTTACAGACTTCTGAGCGCTGACTGGAGCTTCTAGTTTTTGTGAAAGAACCGAACACATTCCAGATTTACCAGAAGACCGTGAATAGCTGTTATCTCAGCGGGGTAAGACGCTGCGGCGATGGAAGGAGACCGTGACTCATCTAAGCGTTCACACTGTCTCACAATAACACGGGCAGCATCTACAATGACACTGTGTGTGTGTGTTAAGTGTGTGAGTGTGTGTGTGTGTTAAGTGTGTGAGTGTGGATGTCTTTTGATATGGAATCAAACAGGCTTCCATATCAAAAGGATCAAAGTGCCTCCTGCCTGCATTGTCTTTACCCTCTCAACGCCCCCGTGGCGTTACAGAGTGAGCATGTGTGTGTAGGCAGCGCATTGTTTGTGGTTTACATGACGGTGAATTTAAGACGACAGCCACGGCTCCTTTCAGTTGGTGAGTTGAACAGCCCTGGGTACTTCAAACCACAGCCCTTCTGAGCACAGCTGTTCCACTCCCTATCTTACCCATTCAAGTGAGTAAAACACTGCAGTTCCTGTAGCAGTGGCAGTACCTCAGTAGGGAGCAGTAAGGACAGTTAACTTTGAAGTAATGCAGCCAAAAAGCTATACATCTATCTCCAAAATGTATTCAAAACCAGTGTGTCTTGCCTGATCTTTAGTTGTCCTAAATTATCTATAATTATTATATGGACCTACTAGCATTATGCTAAGTGAGGCAGATAGCACAGCCCGTTTACCAATTCCTGACTAAACCGAATACTGTGAAAATTTGATTTAGACAATCAGATTGTCTTTTAATATCAATCATTTTCAAAGGCCATTTTGGGGAAAATCTCCATTGGAGCGAATGTATTTTCCCTTCCTCTCTTTAGCACCCCCTGCTGGTACTAAATATAATGTTTTGCTGGAATGGGAGTTCTCTTAAACGTTCTCTGTCAAAGCAACTTGCATTGCATTCACTATACAGATGTAGCAGGACCTCAGAAGGCCTGAGGGAGAGTGTGCATCATCATCATCAGCGTGCTATAGTTGGCTGTGCTAGTATGCACAAAGTGCCCTCTGGTGTTTATCATGGAAATGAAGCACAGTGA
Source organism: Nansenia antarctica (assembly GCF_963989245.1). NCBI lineage: Eukaryota > Metazoa > Chordata > Actinopteri > Argentiniformes > Microstomatidae > Nansenia > Nansenia antarctica. The sequence goes on from NC_137688.1 coordinate 22,273,980, forward strand.
GGAAATAGCTAACCTCAAGTGGTTCTGCAGACTGATAGTACAAACAGGAGGTTGACTAGATACACTGCCAAATCATCATGATGTTGCCTGTGCTTTTAACAAGATTTCACACTTAACATTCGCTAATCTAGATAGCGCTGTTACACAAGAAGTGCCTGAACTCTGCTGATGACCCAATTTCAAAATCAGCGGGGATGAGAGGAGTTAAGCAACCAAATTTGATCATTAGGGGATGAATATGAGGAATATGATAATGTCAATTTCACTACAACTACACTACATCTAACTCTAAATACTCTACAAAGGCAATGGGTGGGTTGTTTTGAGTTGGAGTGGAGGAGTGTGTATACTAAGTGCTTGATATTATGGTGAAATGGTAGAAATGTATTGAGGTGGACTGAGAGGGAGGGGTGTGTGTAGTGGTTGGTGGTTGAGAGTTGTGGTGAAGTTATGTACTGTTTGAGGTGGGGTGAGGTAGCAGAATAGTGAAGAGGTAGTAAAGTACTGTTGAGTATGAATGAGGTGCGCAGGGAGAGGGCTGTGTGTGTATGTGTGTGTGTGTGTGTGTGTGTGTGTGTGTGTGTGTGTGTGTGTGTGTAGCGGTTGGTGGTTGAGGTAATGGTGATGAGGCAGTAGTGTATGAAGAAGTTGTACAAAGAGGGAAGGATGTGTGCACTGTTTGAGGTGGGGTGAGATTAATGGTGAAGGGGCGGGAGGTTGTGGGTGTGTGTACCGGTTGGTGGTTGAGGTTATGGTGGGGTTGCAGGACGATGCCTTCGGGAGCCCCTCGGAAAAACCTGCTCTTCCCATTACTCAGCGGAGACCTGAGGAAAAGAGGAAGCAGTCAGAGAGAGGAGCAGACGTGGGGTTATACTTTGGGGCTGTGGCGCAGGAAGTAGAGTTGCCGTCTAATGATCACAAGGTTGGCAGATCAGCGGTTCGATCCCCGGCTGGCCACATGTCGAAGTGTCCTTGGGCCAGACACTGAACCCCAAAATTGCTCCCAGTGAGCGGGCCTTGCAGTGGGCCAGCGCCTTGCATGGCAGCTTGCCGCCATTGGTGTGTGAATGTGTGTGTGAATGGGTGAATGAGAGGCTGTTGTAAAGCACTTTGGAGTAGCTTTGGAGCAGCCCAAAAGGCGCTATATAAGTGCAGTCCATTTACCATTTCAAACACAAAAACTGTCGTTTTCTTGAGCAAGCCTGGAGTGCCAGATGAGTGGGATTTGTACTACCAGGCAAACTGCCAGGCAAACTCATTTGTACTCATTTGTACATTTGTACATTTGTACATTTGTACTACCAGGCAAACTGCCAGGCAAACTCCAAAAAGCCTTGATTGATGATATTTCAATAACATACTTGATATAGTGAATACAATTCAAATTGACCCTGGTCAAACGTTCATTGAAGCTCTCGTGCTGCTGTTGATAACTCTGTTGATATATTTAGCATTAGCGTTTAGTATTTCCTGAGAGATCCTATATATTGCAGCCAGTATGCATGAACGAGAGCTCCCGAGGAACATGAACCGACCTGCTTTTCTCATCCTCATCACTGCTGCCAAGCTCGTCGCTGGAAGAGGAGTACTCTGTGGCCTTCACGACCTGCCTGAGGTTGGGCTTCAGCCCGGAGAGGAGGCCAAAGCCCTGAGACACAGAGAATCACAGATACAACATCAGACATAGTTCAGATGGGATAAGACTGGGCATAACACAGTAAAAAACTGTTTTATTCGTTTTCTATATTTTATTAGTTTAATATATATATATATATATTTTTTTTTTGTAGGCGTGTAAGTCAAGAAATTATAGTAGGCTTGCACTGAGTGGCATTATACATTTTTCTATTATTCTATTACCACTTACTATATGAATTACACACATCTACTATCTTGGCATTGACTTATTTTTTGGTGACTTTTTAATGCGGTTTAGTTCAGTGTGCAAGTCTTGTTCTTCTGAAGTGAGCTTCCTGTAATAGACATACACATGTATACTACAACACTGCCTTAGCGATACTAATTGAGTATGGATATAATTGTCATTCCACAGTAGGATGACGAGCAGCTGGATGCTATTGAGAGAAACACAATGATACTTGTGTCCTCTTCAGGGTATCAGAACAGATCGGGACACAATTCCCAGTAGTAGTAGCTGTACTCTTCTCCCATCGGAATGATAGGATTCTTAACTGGCATAAGTTCTCGGAATGTCATACCTTTGACCTCAAATCAACGGCCTGGTCATAAGATGTCATAAGATCAACTCCCATGAATCAGGAATCGCAGGAATGATACTCTAATCTGTCTAGGAATTCCAACATTCCATGTTTTCATAAAAGCAGTTTGTGAGAAAACGTGAGAAAAGAGGTAATCTGATTGGCCATTGAGACAGTAACTAGGTTTTTGTTTACAAAACAGAAGTTCACAAACCAACACCTGACAATGAATAGAGGCTAAAAAACAAACATCCACAGTGACTCCAGGGCAACAGTCCATAGACATTCCAACTGATTAATGTTGGAATCCAATAAAGAAAAAGGAAAAGGAAAAGGGAAAAAACACCTTGTTTCAAGAGGAGCATCCATAACAAACTGTGTTATAGATGTGTTTTAGTAATAACTATGTAACAGTGGTCTAATACATGTGTAATATATGTGTAATAGATGTGTAATAGATGCCACGAAGGCCACAGATACATACTGGGTGTTGCAGCGCCGCTCCTGGGGAACTCTCCAGAGACTTTTTGTACTGTTGAAGTCGGTGCTGCATCAGAGGACTCTCCAGCTTGATGTAACCTACCAGAGTCACAGGACATCATTAAAATCTCTACAGGTAGTTTCTATGTCATCACGTCTTACACTGTCTGAGCTATAGAGATAGGTAGTTTAAACATTCTCTGAGATCTACAACTTAAAGGGCGACTTTTTTAAAGGTTTGCCTCATTATTTACTTCAAGAAGCATGAACAATCCCCTGAAGTCTAGTGTAGGTGGCCCATTCTTCAACACTTCCTCAAACAATGGAGTGGATTTTGAGTTGTAACTTAAGTACCCATACCGCAGCAAGATCTGGTTTGCCCTAGTATGATAGACAACTCTGAATTACACAGTGTACAGCGTGGCTTCTCTTTGGTTCTTCATGTCTTTGATTCTTCTAGCTTGAAATGTTGGTACTTTTAAACAGAATGTATGGGAGGCTGCAGGACTGCTTGCTTGATACTAGACGTTAAGGTGAAAAGGGGGAACTTTGAACTCTTTCTTTCTTTCTTTCTTTCTTTTGACCATCCAAAGGAATGACACATAAAGGAATTTATTTTGAGTGTCTAGCAATTAATTGTACTCGTTTCCCCACACCCATTCTACCACATGGCCTGCTGCTCACCCACACGCCCTCACACACACCCACACACACCCCAGACACTACTCTCACACACATCCAAAACACTGCTCTACCTCGCAGAGCAGAAAAGAGGCCTCTGCTGCTGCAGAAAATATTTTTCTGTAGTAAATTATTTTAGTTCCTAAAAACAAAATTGGTAGTAGAGTTTTAGTTTTCATCAAGAAAGCCGTAAGTTATCCTCTGGGTCTCACTTTCCACTGATGAGAAAACAGTGACAGGATGTTTAGGTTCCAGAGAGTGATTTCCTGTGTATTGAGGTTGTCGTCTAATTTGTAAACAACTATGTAAGGTGTTCTAAAATGAAGGCATTTGCAGACGCTGTAGAGGTATAGGTATAGGCCTATAGGTGTTCTACCTATGCAACTTAATTGTTCAAGCCTACTACCTATGCAACTTAATTGTATAGGCCTAGTACTACCTATGCAACTTAATTGTATAGGCCTACTACCTATGCAACTTAATTCTGTTCATCGTTTGAAAATGACCCATCCCCACCGACTGTGGGTCCAAAGAGAGAGCGAGAGAGAGCGGGGTGGGGTGAGGCGAGTGAATGATTGAAGGGGAGATCAAGGCAGTGAGCGGACGAGGGAGAGATGGGAGAAAAGGATGAGTGGTTTTAAGAGGGAGGGAGAGGTGAAGAGAGAGAGAGAGAGAGAGAGAGCGATTGTGGAGGACACAAACCTGACTGGGTGCTACTGGTGGAGCTGCTGTGAGATGACATGGACTTCCCTGCTTTCTCTACAGCTGACTGAGGGCCCCCACTGGACACCAGGGACAAGAGAGAGAGAGAGAGGGGACACAAATTAGACATATAAACGCACACACAATAATACCATCCCCTAAGCACAGGTATGTGATAGGCTCACTATGAATCATACCCCCCCTCCCGCCACCCCCCCCCCCCCCCCCCCCCCCCACCCCCTGACCTCCTACCCCGCCTCAGGACTGGAAGGCCTCCTCACTGTGACTGATGTGTGGGGACCAACGTACCTTGACGCTGTTCGGCGATGACTCATCAGCTCCTTGCAGTAGATTTTTGAGGTTGTTCTCTCTGGAACCTGAAAGAGGCCATTTGGACGAGTGAGGATATACTTATACCTACTATATACATTACATGGATACGCTATAATAATATATATTATATCTAGGTACTATGGTTAAGTGCCTAAAACAAAGCATAAACACATTGATGGAAAATGACCACAGGCCAGTGATACTACATGGTAGGAAATGTACTTCGCTGTGTGAGGGAAGCAAGACAGTAAACAACGTACTGTCTGTGGAATGAAACATCTAATGTACATTGTGTTTTCTGGAATGTACAGCATCATATAAGTGCTTTTAGAGTTCCAAATGCATAGCATAGTCGACCTTTCCCTAGCTCTTCATCTTGTTGTCTGGCAACAAGGACCACAATGGAAGTTCTTCACCTTGTGGAGGAATTGTGTGTCCATCTGGAGCTGAATGCATCTGCATTGTTGTGCCAAATGAATCTTTTTTTCTAATCTTATTCTAATCTTATAGTACATAAGAATCACAACTTGATGAACACATGAGGAGCGCAGATGGAATCCAAGGTTCACCTTGCGTTCAAGTGACTCATGATTCTTATTTCTCAACGTAGTCTCTGCCAGCTTTCAGCCTCCTTACCCTATTCTCATGTGTCATAGCACACCAGAGGAAAAGACAACGCCCAACTGAAAGAGGAAGTCATTCTGAAAATACCCATCTCTCTCTCTCTCTCTCTCTCTCTCTCTCTCTCTCTCTCTCCGTCTCACAATACTGACATCCTTTTAAACAGGGCCTTACTGGCAGGTTGATGTGTCCTGTTCTCACGAGCCAGTTGCTTTGTTGTGACATGAACGCTACAGGGTAACAAGTAAGTCATTAAAATATATCAACTCCATATGTCTCGCTTTTCATCAAAACACTCACTGGGGTGCAGTATCCTAAGGATACAAGTCTAGATGTAATAGACTAGCTATGATAACTGTTGTGTGAGTTGTTATTGAGAACACTAAACGAGTATCACATCCTAGAATGTGTTGGTACTTAGTTAGGGGTGTCATAGGAAGCCTGAGGGTGAAACCAACCTCGTGCCCAACATTCTACTTCCCGTATGCTGGCATGACCAGCAACAACAACAACAACAACAACAGCAACGCCCCCATACCCCCCATACCCCGCCACCCCCTGTGGAGATGGCATAAGACACACATGGGTTTAGAATCTTAATAACACACACACGCATGCATGCACGCACCACACACACAAAAAAATAAATACATAAAAATAAATCCTTCCTTCTTCTAGCACTACGACTGCCAATGGCCCCTGGCCCGAGCATAGATTACTTTTTCCTGCTATGACTGGTGGATAGATGATTCACTTACTTAGTCAAATGTATTTGTTGTAAGTCGCTTTGGATAAAGGCCAACAATGTAAAAATTAAACCGCCTGACAATTACAAACATACACCATATACTGTAAATACATACTATATAAACACAACACAACGATGATAGACAGACAGACAAATAGGCAGGCAGACAGTCAGACAGACAGGCAGGCAGGCAGGCAGACAGTCTGTCTGACAGACAGTCAGTCAGCCAACCAGCCAGCCAGCCAGCCAACCAGCCAGACAGACCTTCGGTGGGCGATCCCCACATCTGGGAGAGTCCCAGAAGACGTCATCCAACGTGGGAGTCAGGGGAGAGACGGCCATGTCAGACATGGAGCTACTGTAGGGGGCGTCTCGACTGGAGCGGAGGTTGGCATTCTGGAACAGAGATTGACTTTAGTTTACAGTTGATTTGGTTTAAATGTGAGGGAGACATGGTAGTGTTTCAAATACTTGAATTGGGCTTGATTTAGCTTGCCTGGCACAATAGAATCAACGCAATTATTTTCAAAGTGCAAAACCTACCCACTCTGAAGGGCAACAGGCAAGCTAATCAAGCGCATCTCAGGTACATGAAGGTATTTCACACCCTGTTGACACAGGCCTGATATGAGGTATGTATATATTCAACTGCTACATTGAACCGCAACACTGAGCAATACACTTTATAGCATGGGTACCTTTTGTGTCCAAGGGGACACATTTAAATGTGACTTTCTGACTTTCTCACAGGAGAACATAGTCATGACCATGTACCTTGGTGCAGGTTCAGCAGGGTGTGACGTACATACTGAAGGTTGCAGACAGACATGTCATTCATAGAGCCAACATCTAGTAATCCAGCGGTTCCCAAACTTTTTCAATCAGGCCCCCCTTGGGTAATTGGAAATATTTTCGAGCCCCCCCTAACCCGGTCCCCGCCTAGATTGATATAATCAATTGTATATAGTTGTACAAACATTACATTTTCTCTACTAATAATAACAAGACACACATATTCAACTATAGTTTTATATGTTATTATGGGTTGAAAAGGAACAAAAGTGCTTGGCAAATGATCCTGTGCCACTGTGAAATAATTAGGCCTAATTGAAAATGTAGCAGTAGCCTAGTAGGCCTACTTAATTTATGAAAATAATATTGATCAACATTAACTAATTTCTACTGCATCACTATTCTTATTCCACACATTCCTATCATAATATGTTCAGTGACTTGTGTGTGCTTGCTTTGCCTTGCAAATCTTCTCAAAGCGGGGTTGTTGTTTTGAGACTGCCACTCTCAGTTCATTGTTCAACTTCGATCTGTATTTGGTTTTGATAACAGCAACAGCAGAAAAGCCTATCTCACACAGGTAAGCTCACGTATTGGTCTTCCATTGTTTATCACTAGCTGTTTCGATTGAAAGTCAATTTTTAGACATCTTTAAGGTTAGATATATTAGATAAAAAATGTTTTCCCACAGCTACCATGCAAGGCGCCGGCCCGCTCATTGGGAGCAATTTGGGGTTCAGTGTCTTGCCCAAGGACTCTTTGACATGTGGCCAGCCAGGGCTCGAACTGCCGATCTGCCAACCTTGCGATCATTAGACGGCAGCTCTACCTCCTGCGCCACAGCCGCCCCGCGTTCAACACACAGATTTTTTTCTACTCGTTGTTGCAACTCAGCAGCAACTCAGGTTATCGAGGGGAGCTGCAACAAAATTGGCGCGCTAGTATACTCGTGTCACAGTGTGATGACGACAAAATCATATTTTTGAGGGAGGAATAGTTTGGTATTGGTATTATATTCCAAATACATTATTGGTGAGGTTTGCTTGATGTGTTGTTACCCTTCGCAATAACATCGTTTTAATATAAAATCGTCCAAGGCCCACTACACCCCTGATGGTAACCTTAAGCAAGCAGTGTTTGTTTACAGCTCTTGTGTGTGCATTATTATTATTATTTTCCTCCCATATTATTTCCGCGCCCCCCCTGCAGTACCCCCACGCACACACACACACACACACCTACACAGTACCCCCGCACACCCCCCCCCCTGCAGTACCCCCGCGCCCCACAGTTTGGGAAACACTGTATTAATCTATCATTGCAGATAAAGGGATGTCTGTTCTACATCATGTATTTCTGTGTGAACGTTCCGCAACCCTGCCTGAGCATGGCACAGATAGGAAGAGGAAGTTGATTAAGAGGAAGTAGTTGTAGTTTTTAGTGCCCCACTGCTCTATGGAAGAGGAAGGAGAACCGAGTCATCAAGCCATTAAGCACAAGTTTGGGATGAGGCTATTCTTCTTCAGATGCTTGACAAATACCTTCCCAAAAGCAGAGATGATAACACACACACACACACACACACACACACACACACACACACACAATGAGAACAATCTTGGGTTCTCAGAATGTTGCCCCATCAAAACTTATCTGGAAAGCAGCGCTGACACAATTGCCATTATTCAACCATTTTTGCAACAGGTTTTGTAACTTTGGTATGAATGAAAAGAGCACACACATCTTGGGCATCACAACCACATTTTTTAGCCTATACATATACATATAAAAGTATATATAAAGGCAATGCCAGTTGCCTACCGTACTCTCTGAGTTGGATTGAGGCTCTTATGCGTGTGTAAATAGGGTATGGTGGTTGGGGTCAGGTATGGGGGCCTACCTGTTGTATTGCTGTTCTCTGCATGGCGGGGGTGCAGGGGCTGGAGCTGCTCCCGGACCCTAGTCTGGAGACGTACAGGGGGAGCCCAGCGCCAGCCATAGCCACAGCCATGGCTCTGTTCAGGTTGGCCTGCTGGCTCTCTGCCTCCCTCACCCTGTCCTCCATCTGAGGGACAAAACGGGGGGGCAAGAGCAGTCAGGATCTGACTCCTGATTAGAGTCTGCTACTGGGATATGAAGACATCCAGGATCAGGACCCAGGATAGAATCTCATCTCCCTACGACAGTCTTCGCTCTCTAACACACTAATACTCACATGAACAACACAAACAAAAACAGAACAGAAACAAAGAACAGAGACACAATAACAACAACAAAGAAGACAAGGTATTGGGACAAAGGGTGGGGTGGGGGTGGGGGTGGTGGTGGTGGTGGGGGGCTGGGGGATGCAAGGTAGTAGGAAGATGAGGGATAGGATGGGATGGAATGGGGGGGGGGGGGGGTTGGCTTTACCACTCGGCGCTGGCTATTTGTGGGGTAGCTAGGCGTGGCACTAGCGGCCTTCTGGGGCTCCCTCTGTTTGTGCCTGTGGTCGTGCTGAAGCGAAAGCAGCTGCGTCTGGTCTTTGGGCAGTGTGCGGTGGAACTTTTTACCCTGCTGCTGCTGCTGCTGCTGCTGGGACTGGGGCTGCTGAGGCAGAGGCAGCAGAGGCTGGGTCCTCCTCTACACACAACGACACAAACACAGGACAGGACAGGCGCTCATCCCCAGGTCTTCCAGCCAGTTGGTTAGGCTATGCTAAGCTAGACTATGCTAGGTTAGGCTAAAATAGGTTAGGCTAAGCTAGGTTAAGGCTAGGCTAGGCCATTGGGCCACAGTGTAAACAGCTGTTTCAACTGGAGTCACTAGCAGGCCCAGCAGCCTCTAATTTGACTGAAATAGTAGTGAGGCGAAAAGTTATTATTTCAGGAGGGCACTCCCAGTCTTCTTGATCAGCATACATAAAAAGCACACACATATTGCACAAGGGCCCTAGCCCCAAACACACATTATCACAGAAAGCACACAAACTGGCACACGCGTACACACAAACACACGCACGCGCACACACAACACACACAGACACACAACACAGACATTAATATGGTATCTACTGACTTTCTTATTACAATAACCCCCCGAGCACATTTGTCTCACAGTAAGCCTAACAGTACATGTCGTGCTATGACACTTCAGATTCCAACGGTGGAATTCATTTCAAGGTCACTCTGACTTGAAGACAGTGAGAGAGAGAGTGAGAGAGAGAGAGAGAGAGAGAGAGAACATGAACTAAGCCAATTAAACACCTAGTAATCCCCTATTAGACTGAATATTATTCATCTATGATTTATGACACACTCAGCGCCCATTTCGTGTCATTTGCTTAATCATTTTAAAATGAGAACAAAAAGCTCTTTTATGCAATTAGGCATTTACACTCTTTTTAACCCACCCTGACAGACACGACAAGAGCATTTTTTTCTCTGAGCACTGCATTCTATTTAAAGACTCCAGAGGCCAATAAATTCTATCAAAGGGGATCAAGACTAATGTTTACAATGAGGATATTGTGCGTAGAGACTCATAAATAATCTATTAGATTTCTTGCTGTTTCGGCAAGGCCGTGGCCCTCTCCCAGGCAAACTGGGAGTCCTGGCTTCCACACACAAGCGACATGAACGCCGGCGTTTTATCTCAGCAAGCTTTAGTACTTTGTTTATTCTCTCTGGGCGTTAAAAAAAAACACTCCCTTTGTTTGCTCCTTCAAATGTGTTCTCTTCAAAAACACGGTACGGGCCAGCCACAAACCTGAAACACTCATTCCTCCAGTGAATTCCTTAGTGAACAACTTCCTTTTAAATGTTGACTTACTTCCTTCTTAAAGAATATTACACTTCTACAATAACTCGTCAGAGAGAGCTTTGGTCTTGTAAAGTGCTTTGACTACACATCGTGAACGTACATCATAGTATAGTTGATAGTCCTGCTGTTGCCCTAGAGTACAGTCTGCTGTTGACTCTCGCTCCCCCTCTAGGCGGACGAGCATCTATCATCATCAAGAGGGTATGGAAACACACCACAGAGAATGTGGTCTTAACTCTTACATGCTTAGTGTGATGCAGCATGATAGGATTGGTACTGGGGGAGGGGGGGGCCCCGGGAGGTGCCTCCTGATAGCGACAAGGTCTTGACCTGGGAATCAGCCACGGCAGTCCAAACACTGCATACTTAACTACTCCACAACCACAACCCAACTAAAAAAAACTCCTGCAGTGAACCCAGACGAGGACATAGCCTACAATGTGAACCATTCTGACACAGTGATGGTCTCACATTTTGAGCCAGTTGGTGCAGTACCACCAGACATAATACTCCTCTCAACCTAAGGCATGCCATTAAAGCCCAAAACATTCAAATCCGATAACCATGAATGCCTTTCCTACATTAAGGCCATTTCACGGAATGCTTTGACGCATTCGTTCCATGCAAATTGAAAGAATTTAGAAAATGAAAAGGCATTTCTTATTTATTTATTACCTGCTCTGCGCCGTGACCAGCAGGCCTTACTGCGCCGTCTCCCTTCTGACTCCCACAGTCCTCCAGCTACGGGTTTCAATGAGAGAAGGGGGAAAAAACACCCATTTTGACAACGAACACGTCTCTAGACCCTTGGAAATCCAATGCACGAATTCCCGAAAAATAAGAAGAACAATTTGAGAAAAATCTCAAATATTCAGTGTCTGCTAGCTTGCATAAGCCTTAAAAACCCTCCTGTTTTAAATATTTAATGAAAATCAGTCCACATCACTCAAATATCCCTGATGGAGTAAATGACAACTCTAAGAGAGTGTTCCAGAGTTCCAGATAATCCACATTTAACGGTGCACATTTGCATATATGAAGATGCTCTTGGACATGTGGATGAGGCGGAAACACGTACAGCTGAGACAGTAGAACGACTCAGGCCATCAAACCGTCTGACCATCTGTAGTAAATTAGTTATTGGGCCACTCTCCAGGATTCTGTCCAAACTCATTAGAGCTAGTGCATCAACCATCCAGGAAGGGAAACATGAGAGTGGAGTGGACACACACACACACACACACACACATACACACACACACACACACACACACACACACACACACACACACACACAGCATGGAGAAGGAGACTTATACAGTCAGGGCTTCTGGTTCTGCTCATCATGCTACATTGAACAGACTGAAACATCTTAAGATCTCTCTCTGAACATGAGTTTAACACACACACACATATATATACACACACACACACACACACACACACACACACACACACACACATCATCTAGCTACCGCAGCTAGGGCCCATTGAAACGCACTGAAGTGTGCGAGATTAATTAACAGAGTGTTTGAATGAAACAGTCTAATTAAAGTCCTCAAAATAACATGACAGCTCTCTCCACCTCTGCTATAGGATGCTGTAATTGTCACTGACTTCTCTCTCCCTGGCACACAACTCTGCAACTTCAACTAATGGGATATGTTCATACAGCAGAAAAAAGGGAGACACATTTAATTATTTTCCTCTTTCAGGATGGCCGCCAGAGGCAATGTCTGTGATCTTCCATAGCTTCATCCTCGATTTAAATGCTAGGATGGTCTTTTTAATCACCTGAATAAAACCGTCAGACAAGAGAAACTGCCGTGTCAGCCCCACCTTATATTAAACAGATATAAGCAGTTTTTTAAGAGAACATGTATAAAATGTTAACTCCCAGGCCGATTAAAAATACATTGACCTTGTCACAAGCCATTTTTCAGTGCAGGTAACAGCCAAAAACAAAAGGGGTCCTGCAGGAGAAGGAGGTGTAACAGAGGGACAACCAAGTAAATGTCTCCTGAGAGTTTAGATCATAGCCTTTCAAAACCCCAAGAATTTCTGGCTCGCAGACAACTTTTGAATATTTTCACAGTGGAGAATTCAAAGTCCGCTTCTCATTATGACATAACATGGCATGACACCAGTACCGTCAGAACGACACATCGTCAACATGGACTGGCTTATATGTATGTACCCCTGTCACATGGAGCAATGTGGACCAATAAGAGTTGAGTAGGAAGGCAGTCTACTCGATTAAAGCACTGTGCCCTGAATGGGGGTCACATGTCACTAAATATGAGCAGAAGACAGGGGTCACATCAATATTGCATGTACCTGTACAGCCTTCTCCCCAAAGAATGTGAGTGTGGTGCTGCACCACGCTGGGAACTTGGAGGCGCCACTATGTCAACATTTCAAGGCAAGTACAAAAAAGTGAAAGCGAATGATGTTCTTCAGCGAATTCAACGTTTTTTGACTAGTACTTTATGCATTTTTTACATGAATAAAGTTGTGTTTTGATGATGCAATCCAGCACCACGCTGTTCAAAAGGGGAGAACCCTGCTGTACACATGAATACTTGAAAATACAAAAATACACGTGCATTTGATTTCGCTTGGACTTTGCCCTTATGGGACAATTTTGTTGGTTCCGTTGTACTGGGGCAAACCCGATCAAGCGCAACTCCAATAGACCATTTGACATGATGTATTTGACTCAGGTCTGATGAGTCTCAAGTCCATAGGAAGGGATGTGTTCTGTTTGGTTAGCTACCTGTCTCTTGGGACTTCTCTTGTTTCTCTCCTCCAGCAGACTTCTCTCTTGGACCTCAGTCTCCTCCCTCC
>NC_137688.1:22292203-22399703 GCF_963989245.1 Nansenia antarctica
GTCGCACTGAAGTTAGAACTTTGTATGACCGAAAAGACTGCATAGGATACAATTACTAGAAATGTTTAAAGCCTGGTACACACATAAAGATTTTCTAAATCCCATTTTTCTACATTTTCTAAGACCCCACACATGGAGATAAAAAATCATGGATTGAACAGTTTTGATCGTATTGTGTGTGGTGTAATGCGATATTCCCAATAGAGCACACCACATACATAAAGATCTGATCTACGACAGTCTAGAATCACGTCCCCCAAGCCAGAAATCTCACACGATCAGGGTAGTAGTAACCTGACTGACCTGTACGAGGCAGCCATGTGCGACAGGGCAAATACATTTCAGAAGAACGAAAAGAAGAAGACGCGTCAGTCAACTCGCTTCTTGATTGGCTACACACAAGAGGACTTTTCATCGTAAATATTGAACACGTTTAATATTTACGATCATCGGCCCCGACCATTTTCCGAGCAGATTGTTGGGAGAAATTGAATCTTAACACACCTCACACCACAGGATAATCTTGTAGGATAATCTTTAGAGCAATCCGATAATCGGGCGTTTGCTGTCCTTAAGCGGGGTACACACATAAGGATTTTCTGGCCGATTTTGGCCCGATTTTCCCCCTTCCGACCAAAGTCAGAAAACGCCCGATTATCAGATGGCTCTTAACATTTCCTATAACAAAATCCTGTGGTGTGAGGTGTGTTAAGAGTCAATCTCTCCCGACAACCTGCTCGGAAAATGGGCGTGGCCGGCAATCGTAAATGTCAAATGTGTTCAATACTTACGACCAGAAATCCTAGGGTTGCCAGATTTTTGGATGGAATTAGCGGTTTTAGACTGTGGTTAGGGTGGAAAATGTCATTCCCATCTGGCAACCCTGCTCGCGAGTCCAACTATGACGTTGATGGAATGTAGCCAATCAAGAAGCGAGCTGACTTCTTCTTTTCGTTATTCGGCACTTTATTTACCCTGTCGCACATGGTTGTCTCGTACAGGTCAGTCAGGGTACAACGTTAGATAATAATAATAATAACTTTATTTGTATAGCGCTTTTCCTGCAAACGTTGCGGCTCAAAGTGCTTTAATCATTATATAATCGTAATTTAATTATTTTGTAATTTAAAGGCAATATTAAAAGGATGGGTTCACGCGAGATTTCTGGCTTGGGGAACGAGACTCTAGAGAGTCTGGAGTCTGTCGTAAGGAAAATCTTTATGTCTGTGGGTGTTGTGAATCCCTCATCGGCTCCGCCCCCTCCTGCCTCGTTGGCGCTCGTTGAGCCTCATCAGGCTCAAGTGGAGACAGCTGGGTCCAGCTATCAACTCAGGAGGAGGCAGCCCTATAAGAAGCCCCAGAAACCTTCCTCCGACGCTTGATTATTTTGACCCATGTGGTTAGTAGTTTGGCTCTCCCTGTTGTCTCTTCTCGTTCAAGTAGTTTCTCTTCAGAGTTTTGTTTGTTTTGTTATTTTGCTAACCGTAGTTGTTTTCTCTGTTGATCCTCGCTCCCCAAAGGAACCTGCCTCCCCCTGCCTAGACCTCCTGCCTGCCTATCGACTACGTCTCCTGCCTATGTCCCTGCCTGCCTAACGACCACCCCTCCTGCCTATGTCCCTGCCTGCCTACCGCCTACTCCTCCTGCCTAACCCCCTGCCTGCCTGCCGCCTACTCCTCCTGCCTAACCCCCCCGTCTGCCTGCCTGCCGACTATTCCCCCTCTCTGCTCTGGACTGGTTAGTACACGTACATATTTCAACACTTCACTCATCTACATATCTACACCACACTAGTTTTGCACGCTAGACACTCACACCCAGACACATAGAGTACGTTTCCACTCACACCTCATTTACATTATCCAGTTCTCTGGCATCCACACATTCCCCCCACTTAGGCCCCGTTAGAGTAGGGTTATTCGTTTGTCCATCATTTTAATAAATCCTTTTATTATTAGTTTGCCTCTTGTGTCCGTCTGTTCTGGGGTTCTGCCACACTTGACTCTTTTGCTAGTGCTACCATAACAGTGGGGTGCTTAAATGGGAAAATCGGCGCACACCACACACAATACGATCAAGGCTGTTCAATCCAAGATTTTTGTATCTTCATGTGTGGGGTCTGTCTCAGTGGGGTCTCGATTATGTATTGATTGTAAGTCGCTTTGGAATAAGGCGTCTGCTAAATGCCAAAAATGTAAATGTAAATGTACAATTTAATGTCTCAGATAAGATTTCGGTTAAGATTTCGAAAATCCTTATGTGTGTACCCCGCTTTAAGCGGGGTACACACATACGGATTTTCTGCGATTTCAGCGATTTTCGGATGTCTGAAAACAACAGAAAACGCCCGGTTATCAGATGGATCTTAACATTTTCCTATAACAGAATCCTGGGGTGTGAGGTGTGTTAAGAGTCAATCTCTCCCGGCAACCTGCTCGGAAAATGGGCGTTGCCGACAATCGTAAATGTGAAATGCGTTCAATACTTCCGACCAGAAATCATAGGGTTGCCAGATTGTTTGGTGGAATTAGCGGTTTTAGACTGTGGTTAGGGTGGAAAATGTCATTCCCATCTGGCAACCCTGCTCGCCAATCAGGAAGCGAGCTGACTAGTCAGGGTACTACGTTAGATAATAATAACTTTATTTGTATAGCGCTTTTCCTGCAAACGTTGCGGCTCAAAGTGCTTTAAGCATTATATAATCTTAATTTAATTATTTTGTAATTTAAAGGCAATATTAAAAGGATGGGTTCACGCGAGATTTCTGCCTTGGGGAACGAGACTAGAGAGTCCGGAATCTGTCGTTCCCCACGCCCATTTTCCGAGCAGGTTGAGAGTTGAGAGTTGATTGCACAATTGAAGAGAATTGACTCTTTAACACACCTCACACCACAGGATTTTGTTATAGGAAAATGTTAAGATCCATCTGACAATCGGGCGTTTTCTCTCATTTTCTGTCGTTTTCAGACATCCCAAAATCGTGCCAAAACCGGCCAAAAACTCCTTATGTGTGTACCCCGCATTAGTCGGAAGGGGGGAAATCGGGCCAAAATCGTCCAGATTATCTTTATGTGTGTACCAGGCTTAAGATGTGGAGAAAAGATGACTTCCTGCTATGGTAATTTGTATGGAAGGGAGGCAGGGACACTTACGTGGTGCTCCTTCAGCCATCTCCAGGGCTGTGATCCCCAGGGACCATAGGTCACTCTATAGAGGAGGAAAGCCATCAAGTCAGACCTCTTTCAGAAATACACATACACTCACACAACCACACAACCACAAACACACACACACACACACACACACACAAAACCACACACACACGCACACACACACACACACACACACACACACACACTCAGATACACAAGCAGACACATGCACACACACTCCTCCTTACCCTGTAGTCATATGTTGAGTCGGGGTTCTCATCACAGGCGATGACCTCCGGGGCCATCCAATAGGGTGTGCCGATGAAAGTGTTCCTCCTCCCAATGGTCCTGTCCAGCTGTGCGCTCACCCCAAAGTCAACTAGGAACACACAAGACAAATGTTGCAGCCCAATTAGCCACCCTTTCTTCTGACGGTGTGCACGTTTTCACTCCACCACATGGATGAGAAAGCACTGAATGGTTGGAAGCTTTGATGCAGAAACTGAACGAGAGAGAGAAGAGAATCGAAGCAAATACTTTATCAACACAACTCTGGACATTCCCATTCTGGACATTCAAAATGGCCGACAGTGACAAGGGTCACTTTTGACACTGTCTCCTTACCTAGCTTCACCTCCGCGTTCTCAGTCAGCAGCACGTTCTGTCCTTTGATGTCCCGGTGAATGACGTGGTGCGAGTGGAGGTGAGAAAGGCCCTGTGATGACACACACACAGACACCCACAGACACACACAGACACACACACACACAAAATGTCACAATCACATGACCACACTCGGCACTCAGATCTTTTGGGAGGATGTGTACACCGCTTCAAAGGAGCGCCAAAAACAAAAATAAACGGTGGAAGTTTGTTTTATTTAAGGCAATGACTTGGGTTTGCTGTGGACGTTCTAGGGCCCTGCGGTCCTAGGCTACAGTCTCGGCCTCCCTCTCTCAATGACTTGTTCCACGAGTACGCTTATAAGCAAAGCGCTTACACAAACCAATAAAGCGGCACCATATGATTGATATAGGATCAGAGAAAGCTCTCTGAAGTCATTCTCATGGTCCTATATTTCCCCAGGGGTATTCGGGAGGACAGACTGGCTAAGTGTCTTATCTCGGACGGCAGTACTCACGCGGAGGACCTCCCGGCAGATGTAGGCGATCCAGTCCTCCTTCAGACAGTTCCCTTTGGTCTTCTTCACTAGGTCAGTGACTGAGCCTGCCCCGCAGTACTCCATCACCAGCTACACAGTGATGCGCGCGCGCACACACACACACACACACACACACACACACACACACACACACACACACACACGGATACGCACACACGGACACACACACACACGGACATGCACACACGGACACACGGACACATGCACGCACACACACACACACACACACACACACACACACACACACACACACACATAGAGGAAATGGCTCAGACAGACGCCAGCATCCTTTGACACACTGCAGGACAATACAATACATACTGGACCCCTTTCTGGGAACAGCAGAACACACCAGGAAAGGGAAAGTCTATGGCTGCATATACAGACAACACATGTGTGTCGTAAAATCAATTGTTGAAGATTGACTGTTTGAGACTTCATTTAACCAAGAAATACTGCGACTTGATCAAGATGAGTTACCTCTATTAAACAGTGTGAGTTGACTCTATTAAACGGTGTGAGCTGACCTTGAATATGAATGGAGTTAGAGGCCATCTTGAACTGAACACATAGGTTCTGTTCAGAATCAAACCCTAAGCCACACTTCTGTTCATCTGAGGGGATTCATTGGATTGGTATAAACAAGATGGTAGTAGTTCCCAAATGGCTCTCAGAGGCTTAGTGTGATTCCCCACCATCTTGCAAACATCTAATCCTTTCAGATCTACACAAAGGGCTGGTTTCCCCGGCAATAGATTAAGGCTAATTCTAGACTGAAATGTATCTTCAATGGAGATTTTCCATTGAAAACGTTATTTAATCCAGGACTAGGCTTAATCTGTATCCGGGGCTCACGGGTTGATTGTGGACGGGGCCGGACAGAGATGGAGAAAAGAGCAGCAACTCACCCACAGCTGGTCATCCTGACCCGCAGGACTCTTCTTCACAAAGGCACCATAATATGTAGCAATATTCCTATGATGGGAATAGGTCTTCAGCATATTAATCTCTAACTTGATTTCCTCCTCTTCTTCCTGTGAGCAGAACGAAAGGATAACATCTTTAGAGTTCCTTATGGAGAAGCAGGGAAAACTGAGCCATTATATAATGCGGCCAACACAACAACAGCAAGTGAGAATCTAGTTACTGTACTGTACTATTACTGCCAATGTGCAGCTCAGTTGACTTCAAGTTCATAAACCGAGCTGGCAGACTACCTCTCGGTTCGCCATCTTGGTGAGACGTACTGTACTGTAAGCCTTGCTCGACCCACAGGTCTGCCAACTCCCATGGCAGTCAATAGGCAGTGATGTAATCACTGGCTCATTCACTACCAGTTTTAGTGTGTGGGCTCGACGGCCATTTTAGTACTGATGTTTACATTGAACGAGGAAATGTTACTGGAACTGTTTTCCCCAAACTCTATACTGATACACTGAGGCTGAAGAAGCCAAGGTTGAAATGCACTGTAGCTTGGCTTTAGCAGGGAAATATAAACTGACAGCTTCTCTGTGACCCCAGTGACCTGAATAAATACCGCCCTGTCTCAAGGCTTTCTTGCTTAGTTAAAATATTGATCAATTCTCAGATGCGGCCGTTTTTAGGTTTGAGGATGGAACACAGCACCATCTTTGCTGCTTCCTCTGGTATGAATTACATTGCGATATCTCTGGACAAGAAACTGCATTGTTGCACCCTCTATATTGACCTCTCTATGGCTCTCGATACTGTTGTCTGCCATTGGTTTGGACAAGTCGGCCTGTAAGTGGTTTCAAAAGCCTAGTTTTTCTCAATAAAGTTCAATTCTTCCACTGTTGTTTACCATTTACATAAACATATTGGTACATTATAAGTACCTGAGCATTTGGATTGATGGTCAACTTTAAAACGCATGTTGAAAAACTGATCAAGAATTTGAGAGTGAAACTTCTAAGTGAAACTTAAGTCCTGGCCAGGAGACGCTCCTTCCTGTCCATGACTATGGTGACACCATTTATGCACCTCAGTTCTCAAAGGGCTGGACTCGGGTTATCACTCTGCTCTCTCATACTGCCTCTCATACTCTCATACTCTCTCTCATACTCTTCACATGTTAAGTGAAGGATCTGTTTAGGGAGGATTGTACTTGTGCTTAGTGTATTCATGTAGTATGTTGTATTGTATTGTATGCGTGTAACTGGTTCTTGTATTCTATATTCCTTTTATGTTGTTTATTTTTGTTGTTAATTTTTGACTTGAATGTCGACTGTATGGTTCAAGATATAATGTTAATCGATTTCTTATCTAATTAGACCCCACAGTCCTTAGTTTAAGACTAACAAATGTTATAATAAGATTAGAGATGTGTCCCTTTTCTTACAGGGGTGGGTCAAGAGTGTAAATGTTCTGTGTAGTAACTAAGCTGTGGTATGTCGGGGGCCTAAAGGATTTGTTTGTGTGTGTGTGTGTGTGTGTGTGTGTGTGAAGTTCTGGAAGACATGACACATAGATGCATTTCCATTCCCAGGGTTCTGTGCATGGCGCCGTCAAACGCTGTAATATGACACTGTCTTTCCTGCCAGGAAAACCACAGCATCCCTCTGCTTTGCCCAGAATATACCAGATTCAAGCTAATGTGCTTTGATTTGGTGAAATGTTTATTGTCGAGTAGTTCATTCCAGATTTACAGAGGCTGACATGTCATCTTACTGTATTTGTTATGAAAACAATAAATATGATAATCCCCGAAAACTAATTCCACATTATAAATATGCTGTCTTCTGACAGTCACCTACTTCGCTTTACTTCTACATATTATACTTTATTTTTATTTTTACGATTGCTAAGTCGCAGTGTTCAAAACTGAAGTCAGTTTTTGCCAAAACTCTTCATACATGTCTCAAAAGAAGCTTGTTCAACCATACACTGGCAACAATGTTCACTCAGAAAGTATACACAGTCATTCATAACACTCTGACCTACAAAACACTAACAACAGGGAGCATTACATAGTTTTAATGATTTTCACAAGAATCAATATTTAATTTTAAGAATGGTTTGATTTATAGTAATCATAGACAGAATAGTTGACTGTACAACTGTAAAGTACTAGGCAACAAGAATGAATCAGAAACGCTGCAATTTGCTTCTATCCTTTAGTGTTTTCTTTTCTTTTTTTTCTTTACAGTTTTTTACGGTCGCTAAGTTGCAGTGTTCAATACTGAAGTCACAGAGTCACAACTATTCATACAGTCAGCGAAGCAGAAGTCCATGTGGACCAAACTGTGACTCTTACAAACTCCCCCACCTGCAAAATACAATGCATTTGCAACACATTTTTCCAATGTTAACACACTGTTCAAAACTGTGAAGAACACATTCAAAACAGAATGATTTGGTGCATTTTTGCAGTAATCATATTTCTATCATATATGACTGAAAGCTCGCAATAAACTGTTTTTTTGCAATGTTTGAGTGTGCAGATGCTGTTATTTTGCACTCTATTGATACTCTTCAGTTCCAGCACCTCAGCAAAGTCTGATGACGGATGAGCAGTGGTATTTTCACTATTTGCAGTACGGTAATCATATTGAAATGTCTAGATATTTCAATATGATTACTGCAAAGATGCACCACATTCTGTTTTGAATGTGTTCTTCACAGTTTTGAACACAGTGTGTTACGTAACATTGGAAAATGTGTTGCAAATACATAGTGTTTTGCAGGTGGGGGAGTTTGAATGAGAGAAGTGTTCATGGATTTTGGAGAATGTGGTCATTGAATGCATTTCGTGTGAAAGCAATGTAAAAATGAGTCACAGTTTGGTCCACATGGACTTCTGACTGTATGAAGAGTTTTGACAAAGAGACTTCAGCTTTGAACACTGCGACTTAGCAATCGTAATTGTAATAGGAAACATTTTTAATTAGTTATTACAGGTATCTTGAAAGTATAAAAGTTGAAAAATAGGGAATGTGTTGTTTGCATTGTCTAAATTCACTGCAATGCAACACAAGAGAAGAAATGGGGACAACCGTTTCATTCTAGTTTCTAACCACACCAACCAACCGCCTGACCCTTGACCCTGAGACGCATAACCGCTCCATTCACACAGGCATGTGACCCCCTAATACAGCTGACTGACCTCTGTTAGAACGGCCTACCTCGCTGTCCTGGATCTTCCTTTGCCTTTAAATCACCCAAGGAGTACACACACATACACAGACACACACAGACAGACGGACACACACACACACACGCACACACACACACACACACACACACACACACACACACACACACACACAAGGAAATTCCTGCAGGGGAAGGCCTTAGCCAGCTGCTCTCTGTCCAGGACAATGTCTCAATCCCCAGGAGAGGGGAGGCCAGTGACCAGTCCGTGTCTGGGTCATGTGTGTATGTGTCTTTGTCTATGTGTGTGTGTGTGTGTGTGTGTGTGTGTGTGTGTGTGTGTGTGTGTATGTGTGTGTATGTGTGTGTGTGTGTGTGTGTGTGTGTGTGTGTTTTTGTGTGTGCATGCATGTGTGTGTGTGTGTATACTATGTTGAGCAAAGGGGAGGGAACAGGGTTAGGGGGTTGGGGTACATGTCGCTGTGGGGATGTGCTGGATAGAAAGAGAGAAAGGTAGAGAGAGACAGAGAAAGAGAGAGAGAGAGAGAGAGAGAGAGAGAGAGAGAGAGAGAGAGAGAGAGAGAGAGAGAGAGAGAGAGAAAGAGAAAGAGAAAAGGAGAGGGAGAGATAGAGAAAGAGAGAGACAGAGAAAGAGAGAAAGAGACAGAGAAAGGGAGAGGGAGAGGGTAAAAGAGAGAGGGAGAGAGAGAGAGAAAGGAGGAAGCCTGGGCCTTTAGCAGAGGCCATTCCGTTTTACAGGAAATCTCCTGCTATTATCGCTTGGGGCAGATAGACAATACAAGACGGACAGGAAAAGGGAAAAGGCATTTGTGTGCGATGAGAAGAGAGAGAGATGATTGTCCTAGAGCCTCGGGCGACAGTGTTATCTACTTTGGCGCGCTCTCCAGGGTGCGATTTTTGTGAGACGGGCCTTTTAAACACATTTCACCACCTAAGCCATGCATTACTTGTTAGGGCCACTCCACAGCCTTAATATCCAGCCTGCGACACACAGAAGATCTAATAAAAAAGCACATTCGGATCAAAACAGAGATATGGAAGAATTTTAGAGGGCTTTAATATTTATCAAATCGCCCTGTATAGATCAGCAGCGGGTCTTATTGTCTGTTGAGCAGAGTAATAATAAGCCGTTGATGCACTCAGTTGCTTGGCTCCAGCCATGCCTCTATGCTGTAGCAGAGAACTTAAGATTGCACTGGAGATGGTGGTGTTGATCCTCTTCGCAGTCACACACCCAGAGTTAAGATGTGCCTCGAAGCCAAAATCTGATTTAATTAAGTCTTTTTTTTCTCCACCATCTACTGTACACTGTGCCAATAACTATCCCTCTCCGCCTTTGTCCTAGCTGGAGGAGAGTAGTGTGAACTCAGTCAGCCTATATCCTATATACACAACGTCCCATCGCTGGCTAGCTTTATTGCCAATAGGGAAATGAGATGATGGAACCTTCCCTGAGCAAACATGTGTGTCCCTGCCCACTGACTGACAGAGGAAGAGGTAATAACCTGGTGCCTGGTGTTAGGTGGAGGTCTCATTAGCATACCTTAAAAATACATCTTCTTAGGGGCAAACTCAGATCTTTCAGTTGGATTTGACGCAAGCCCTCGGAGGTCCCCTCCCCTCCTCACCCCTGTGACTTGAGAGAGTGACGGCGGTGACACAGCCGTGTCCCTAACGCATATGGCTGTGTGATCTTCGGGTCCCGGTGATGAAGGGAGGATGAAGACAGGAAGGGAAGAAGAAGAGGAGAACGAGGGCAGGAAGTGGTGGTCTTACCTCTGTCACGTCCATGACCTTGATGGCAGCCAGCTGTCCAGTCTTCACATGCCTCCCCTGTCGAGACACAAGGACAGTTTAGGGTCACCAGTGAGGACCGCCGGCCAGGCGGCCAGCAGACGTCACTGACAGCAGTGACAATCGAGGAACCCAGCAGACGTCATACTTTTCGGCAGACGTCATACTTTTTTGTCAGTTTTGAAACTTTGGTATTGAGACCCGGGAAACTTGTGCAATGACAACACTCAAGACATTCTGTTCCTCAATAACATGGTGACAGGTAAAAGAGGGAGACACCTTGTTGTTACTTCATGCATTTATTGATTTAATTGTATCATTTTAAGGTAAAAGGTACAGCTAATAATCCCAGTAAAGCATACAGCACCAACCTACAAACTGAATAATATATACAGTACATAGACCATCATTTGTGAAATATACACATCATTCTATGCAGTTCAACAGCCACATAGGTAACCAAAAGAGAAAATCCAGCTTTTGCGAGAACGTTTATATTTCAGGTGAGGTGCATTGAGAGTGTAAAGTCGACTTCTCTCCCTGGTGTCTGGTTTCATTTCAGCAGAAAAAAAGGGAAGCAGGGAGAGTTACTGCAGAGAGCAGCAAGGTGCTACAGAAAATTGAAAATGTTGTATGTGTCAGAACCTGAGGAGGTGTAAAGTAGGTACAAGTACTTGCAAACCAATTATTCGCAAAATGTGTGTAGAGAAAATGGAACACGGGTCTGAGCCAGAGCCTTACATGTCTCACTAGACTGACCTCCATGGTTTGTTTGGTTGAAAAATGGCTCCTATCATCCATACAATTTACTGTTGTCAGTGGAATATCATGTACATATGGATTGATTGAGTAGCTTGAAAATACCACAGAACCTTGTAATTCAATCTGAGAGACCTATGTATGTGTGCGCAGACAAAGAAAAGTGGAAAAATAAGACAAAAAAGAACAGCACACTTTATTTCACGTCATACTCTTCCATTTGGAGTTCAATTGATCCTGTGTATGATCCTGACCTTTTATGACAATGGCTCTGATTTGGCCAACAGAGTCAATCTTTCTAAATATGTTTTTAGGGCATTTCTGCTTTATTGGGCACAGTAGAGATTGACAGGAAGGATGGGTGATAAAGAGGAAGGATGACATGCAGGATAGGTTGATGGCCGGAATCAATCCAGGGACCCTGTGATTACATCCACCCAGGCACCACAGAGTCAATCTTGGTATGGTGTAATGGTTACAATGAAATCACTTGAAAGTCAACATGATTCAATACTCAGAAACAGCGACTTGAAAAAACTGCCAAAAACAATCTCACATGATATGCATTCCAAAACCTATGGGTCAATATTCTATTTCCAAATAAGAAGGGCAATGACGTGTATCTAGGTAGGAAAAGAATATAATCCTAATACATAATCCATAATCCATACACCAATAAGAGCCATCGATAACAGTCTGACCAACGCAGTATGGGTCCGTTCAGTCACAGCACGCTGGGCTGAAGCAGATTGATGTCGGCTCCCTTGCAGTTTGCTGTTATTTTGCAGATTAATTTGCCATTTTGACAAGTGCCATATATTTGACTTACTTATGCATGCAGTGGAGTCACGGTAACAACTACGTTGTTACTCTCTCCACACAACAAATAAAAAGAATACTGACTTACAGGCCAACCAAGAGAACACTTAGGCGATTGCCTTTCTAAATATCACTGCAGTTTTGTCTCCCGTCTACAGTAGATGAAAGAATAACTTATCCGAGTGGAGCGAGGGCTCGCCCTGACCTTTCATACGTGACGATGCTCACTGACAGATTCTGACACTGCAGCTCGTTTGTAATACAGTGCACATGTTCGAGTTATGGCTAATTGAGAAAGATCTTGGTAGTTTTCCTAGGCTTGGCATGCTGTAGAAAAAGCTTAGAAGCTAGAAGTCCAGAAATATTCCCTCACTTTGAATCACACATTCAGGGACTATTTATTTAACCAAAAAGAGAAAAGAATGCAAACATGTGTATTCTTTACCTCAGTGAATCAAATTATGCTTTTCCCATCGTACTTGCCATTCTGAATTGTCCACCCTTCAGGCACTGTATTTGTACAGCATATGAAGCAGAAAGCCAGAGCACCATTCTACTTTTATCCTGGAAAATAATTGGATACAACCACCAGTAGATGTGTGAACTACAGCATCTCACCACAACTGTGTTCTCACTCTGAACATTTTTATTCTCCTTGTTTTATGACACAACATTCCGTTTGGTCCTCCTGGATAAGAGACTGAGCTTTCCATAGAGATTTATCTATCCAAGCTGTCCATCATGAACAACAGAGTTTCTACTCTTTTTAACTTTAACTTTTTAGGGTTTCTCTCTGTTGGTCGCCAGCCAGTATTGTTCTGGTATATTCCTATGGCAATGGACAAGACACTCATCCAAATTGAAGATTGCGGAATAACATTTATCTGGTAGCATTGTGCAGCTGCATCATTGCTCAAGAGGCTAGTCTACGCAACACCATCCTTTTCTTGCACATCAACTAAGTCACCTGATCACTACTCACTCACATGTGGATGACAACACATACTGTACGTATAAAGGCTTACACGTGTACAGGTTGATATATTTTAACTACATTGTTTTTGAGTATCACCATTTTTATTCGAATTCCCTATTTCGTGACATGAGCAGTGCTGTAGTGGACACATATGGGGGAACACTTTTACATTAGAGCATACAGTTATAATGTCTCATAGGCAACGGAATCTAACAAAGACTTGACTGCATGACTACATTAGCATGACTAGCATGACCAATTATAGGGACGCCTGGGTTGTGTAGCTCACTAAGGCGCAGTCCCTGGTTCAATTCTGGCCATCGATCTATCCTGCATGTCATCCCTCCTCTCTCTCACCCATCCTTCCTGTCAATCTCTACTGTTTCTATCCCAATAAAGCAGAAATGCCCTATTTTTAAAAAAATAAATACATCACAGAGCATCAAGTTATATATATATCTAGTTATAATGCGTTGTTTCTGTGTGCTGCATAGAAAGTGTTACCAGAAAGGGATATATTGTATGGTGTCCCATCTAGGACACCGTGGTGTGAAGACCATTGAAGACTGCTGTTTGGCAGCCCAGCAGTCATGTATAGTACAGCAGCTGGCCACACCATGTGAACAGATCTGTCAGTGTGTAAAGCCCTCAGCAGCAGCCCCAGCTTCAATTAGGACCTCTGCCAGGGATTCCCCACCAGCACAGGCAGGAGGTAAATGGCCACTGCTCACTGTTCCAGGCAAGCTGAGGGTGGCAGCAAACACATATGGACATGAACACAGACCGTCATCCAATGAGATTCCAGTCTGATTATCGTGAAGAACAATCAGCGGAAATAAGTTTGGGTGAACGACTGAATACAAACTAGGCTATAGAGCTCCGGGAGTTGACGTCACGCAACCCGAAAATCTGAGTAATGGTCCTTAACGCCACCATTTCGGCAGAGTAGAAGCGGTAGTACAAAGCGGGAGAGCGTCAACTTAGCCTAACAGACAGCTAGCTTGCGTTTTCGTTTTCTAATGGCTTAAATAGTACGCCGGGGGCGTTATAAGGGTCGGTTTTTTGATTGATTGAAAACTTCATTAGAAGATTTGCAGAAGTAGGTACATGAAAGTACATATTACATACAAGGTCAACTAACAGGATAAAAACCCAAGAAAGCCACTGGCTTATTTCAATTGGGGTCCTTGATTCTCAATTCATCGTTACATGTAAGACAGACAAAAAAAACTAGTACTATCTACAAGATAATACAGACAAATAACTATTACTATCTACAAGATAAATATACATCCATCATGGGAAGAACAATACAACAAAACATAAGGTATGTACAGCGGGTAGGACAGTTGGGGACATACACCACAGGTGGGGGCGGGGGACAAAACACAAATGATGAACGGTTCATCACAAATGATGAACAGTGATGTTCAATCCATTTAGTTTAGCGATGTAGCGTTCTTTGTCTTGGTCGGTGAAGTGGGACGTAAACTCAGATGGTCTGAAGTTGCCACTGGCGCTGGTGCTGCATCCATTGTTTTCTATTCTGCCAATATGGCGCCGTAAACAAAGTTTGTGACTCGAGTCACGTGACGTCCAGAGCTCTCTAGGTTGCATGTTATTGCATCTGTGTGCGTGTGTGTGTTTGTGTGCCTGCGTGTGTGTGTGTGTGTTAACTAATATGATCAAAATGTGATTTTTTTACAAAAGTAATCCCTTTTTCCTTTGAACGTGTACGTTAGTCACCAGAGTGAATGGCACAGTGTTGCTTTGACCAAATTATTCTTCAAGCATTCAGACTAGCTAGTTCCACTGTCACAGGCAAATTCTGATTATACCAAGCCAAGCTTTTATTCAGGCCTTTTCAAAGGCACAAAAAAGATGTTTGCAATAATTCACCCTCAGTGAAAGGCACTGGAGTCTAGAATATTTATGCTATTTTATATATATATACTGTATATATATACTGTATATATACTGTACATACATATAATATATGTATAGTTTTTTATTTTATTTTTTACAATACAGGGGAATCATTCCTTGTGTAACTGGAACATGAGACATGTTCACCGGATCTCTTCTATTCAGAAGTAGTAGGTCTGAGATCATTTCCTTTTTAAAACCCCTGCACATGCATGCCAGTACACCACGTTCAGTTGTGTACTGTACCTAACCTCTCAGATCCTCTTGTTCCATAACAATACATGTACCAAATCAACTGTTTATTAGTGTGGTACGCTACAGTATGCACTCACATAACAAGTCATTTGTATTTGACAGATAATGATTGCAAGCATGTGCACATGATCCAAAACAGCCCATAAAGACTGCATGAGGGCACATTCCTCCAGCTGATCAAAGAGGAGGAGAGAGAAAAGAGGGAACTGTCCACTAATCGGCCCGCGGCTCAAACCCCTCAAACCTCCTCAGCATTCCGCAAAAAACAGCCTGTTCTTGAAAAACACTTGATTTTTTTTCAAAGGACACCACTGCATTAATCACATTCCAATTCAAATGAAGGGATCTTCTAAGTAACTAATCCGCGTAGTAATTTCACTACTGGCCTATGAGAACAACCCTATGAGAGGAAGATCATATTCAACCTACACATGAAAATAGGCTGAACCATCCCTTTAAGCCAAATGTGGAAAGCCTCACTTTAAAGGCAATGTCCAGTCAAAACCGTGTTTTTCCTGGTTTAGGATGTTAACATCATATCCTCAGATGAAATCCTGCATGATTACATTATGAAAAATAATGCTATATGGAAAGTATCCATCTATGATATTAATGTTTTTTGTCCGTATTCTCCAGGTTCTAATTCTATCAACACTTACAAATGATTAAGCTTGGTGAGGATCTAATCTCAGTCGATGAGTCATCATCACAATCACGTCTTCATCAACACGTTGGTGCTCTTGATGGAAGTGCCCCTTTCTCTCGTGATGGGTATCTGCTTCCTGTTTTTCCCCCTGTCATGACATACAATGTGATAGAAGGGCTTCACACCGGCCCAGGGAATATGAGGAAATCCCCTCATGACAGAAATAATTTTAGCAGGCAGCGACACTCACGCAGAGAAACACACACACACACACACACACACACACACACACACGCACGCATGAAGGCTCAGACACACACACGCACACGCACACGCACACAAACACACCTCCCTCCCACCGGGGGTGCAGGGTTTATCACCAAACACCACAGTTCCTACCCCGGGGCACATGGGCCATTCTCCTCCTTTCCCTACCCAAACATACCCAGGGAGCCCACATTTCAACACCATGGGTCAAGGCCCTTCCATCCAAGCCTCTCTGGGAGGGGGACCGGCATAATGTCACCACCAGACATAGGCAGTCGGAGCAGCGAGGGCAGCCAGGAAACGTGTGTGTTAAGAAAGCGATTTCCTCTCCGCGGGTCACACTAGAGCCTCTACTGCCACCATTCCTGACAAGAGGGACTTTCTCAATCTCAGACCTAGGGAGGCTGCCTGTCCAGCGTGTGTGTGTGTGTGTGTGTGTGTGTGTGTGTGTGCTTACTCAATCCCTTCAGTGCTGGCCTGACCCAATTATTCCCACTTCATGACGTTGCAACTTGCAATACTTCTTTAAATGGGCTAGATGCAACCAATTTAAAGAAGGAAACGCCCTCGGTGTCAACAATAAGATGAGCTTTTGCAATGTGTGCACTAAAAAGGCAATCATGTCCGCCAGAATGTCTGCCTGAACCCTGCAGATAACACACAAATGTCACCCAGAAACAGCATAGAAGGTATGCCTCAGTTCTATACCCTTGAATACTACTAGGTCCTCAGAGATCAGTGATGCAACATGCTATCTAATCCCAACCCATCTCCATCTTATGAAAACACAGAGAAATCTACATGATTAGTTTTTGCCCTTGTATAAGAAAGAGCCCATCGCATCACACAAGCTACTCTTTTAACGTGAGGCGTGTCTGAAGAGGGCTCATCTCCATTGTGCTGCCAATAAACAGCAGAACCCCCAAGAGGAATGACCTCAGGAGAAACTACACTGATTTGTGACCATGTGACTCTGGCTAACAATCCACCCTTTTCACCAACACTATGGAATGGTCTCAGTGAGATTCGCTATGTTAAAGGGGCACTTAACCAGTTTTTTTGTTTTACATAATGTAGACACTGGTACAGTAGGGTGCTGGAGATAATGAATATGTGACACGGTCTGGTGAAAAGTTCCGCAGTTCTCAAGTCGCGCAAATGACAAAAAAATGAAAGAAATAAGTGTTTTCCGTTTTTTTTTCTTCACATTACGAAAGTTCAAGTGTCGAAGAGCCCACTCAATATAACAAACAACAGTTTTAGGATCACTAAATACTTCTAATTTGTGAATTGGATTCACTATCATCTGCCGTCCTACTTCGTACTGGATGAGTTAGTGATACATGGCTTGTAAACAAATGTACATTTTAGGACATGTTCAAAAGCAAGGACTGTGTGATAATCTAATTATGTGTAGTTATATGTTTTTAGCACGTTGATGTTCTGTCAACATC
Source organism: Nansenia antarctica (assembly GCF_963989245.1). Classification (NCBI taxonomy): domain Eukaryota; kingdom Metazoa; phylum Chordata; class Actinopteri; order Argentiniformes; family Microstomatidae; genus Nansenia; species Nansenia antarctica. Next base: position 22,309,566 of record NC_137688.1, read on the forward strand.
TTGTTAGCTGCTAGCTAGCTACCAACGCAATGGTTGCAAACGCGTGTTTGATTCAGTGTTTTTCTCTGATTCTCCATTTGAGGTACTACCAATATTCAAATAACCATATCTTCTTCAACAATTTTCTGATCGTTTGAAAGCTTACAATCTACACTTTCATAATGTAAGAACTGAAAAATGACCTTGCCCTACTTGGGGACTTTTTCACCAGACCCTGGTCTGAGGTCAGGGTTAAGGTTAGGGTTAGTGTGGCGATGTGCCTCTTGAAGAAATCAATAGCTCTGACAACACATACAAGCCTCACAGATATTCTACAGTAATAGGAAGGTAATGTATTACTTCCTGGGACACTCTCATGATAATTCATTTTACTACAAAGAATATTTCAGTGTAAAATTTCCCTTTCAGCTCAACCCCTGGGAAAACACAAGGAAAGTGCTGATCGTCCCTCTCTCTTTTTCATATTACATATTTCATATCTTATTCATATCTCCACCCTCAAAATTCGAAAAGATTATGGGGGCACTAAATCAAGCCTGATGTGATGATCTAAAACACTTCAAAGGGGGCTCAACTATGAGATGACAACAATGTGGAATTAGAGACAAAACAGGCTAAGAAACAACCTCTGAAGTCAAGTCAAACTGGAAACAATGGATCAGCACCGGTGGCAAGTCAGGCTCTGAAGATGACAGCACATCAGCTGTGTAGGCCTATAAAGTACTCAAAAGCACATGGTTTTATCAGTATTATACCCATTATTATTACTACTACAACCCATGTCTCAGACTCATAAGACATTGCTATGTACACTGCCCAAGAGGTTGTGTGCATACTTCAAAGGAATGGTCTTATTACACAATGTGTATTTGAATTGAAGTTATATTTCCTCTGCAATAAATATCCTCACTTGTGAATTATTAAAGAACAGATGCATTATGAGTGAGGTTTTTTTCCTGCTAGCAAGAGCTGCTGTATTCACTCTCTGACCTATACAAAGTTATCCTGGGTGACATAAAATGGCGTTTTGAAGAGCAGGCACGGAACTGGCCACTCATAAACAAAGGTCACACTGAAAGAATTTACTGGACGGAGCATTCTCATACAATATATAAGCATTTAACATTGTAAGTATTTCTCTTGGCATGACACCACTGCCCTTTCTTCCACAAAAACAGTTAGCACAATTGCTAACAATTACAGTACAGCACAGAGGATTTGCCCTGAAATGTATGACTGCAAAATAAATAGTATGCTAATATACCTATGTACTGCTTGAGGCAAGCACAGGAACAGTAATGTGCCTTTTATAGGAGGCCTCCGAAGAACAGGCGGGCAAACTTCACTGTTCTTTGTCTCCCTAGCCTGACAGTAATTGTCATGTCTTATAAATTCAACACGGAAAAAATTGTGGCATCGATCAAGCACTCACAATAAACTCCCTAGGGGATGGATGATTAAAAACAAGCAAGCCCGGACTGTGGAGAAAAACAAGAATTTGGTGCATTCGGAAAACAATTGGTGCACAGTAAACAATTTGAAAATCAATGTTCTTCCCACAGGTGTGCATTCTCTCTGTGTTGTTCTGTTTTCACCAAGTGGCATATTGGTGAGGAGAAAACAAGAAGATTGTGGGAGATAAATGCACATGCCCTGTGGTTGAAACCTTCTCCCCCACTACTTATCCTTAAAAGACATCACAACCTCATGTTTCAGGACAATGTCAGATGCACTTTATAAACTCTGACAGTACTGTATATCAGGGTTCCTACAAGTTTCAACAAGTCAAATTTAAGACCTTTTTATACCTTTTTTATACCTCTTTGAATAGCATTTTAGACCTATTCGCAACACCATATGATAGCCTTTTGTCATCCTCGAGGTGATGAAATTAGGGATTTCACTGCCATACAGACAAATTAATTTCTGAGTAAATAGATTGATTTCCTTGCAGGATCTCATTTTTAAGACCTAGCAACTCATTTTTAGTAAGTGTGTCATATATGGTTTCAGTTATGGCTTTCCAGTAATCTCTTTCTTTAGACTTTTCAAGTGAAAAAAAAAAAAATGTCCTAGGGTTAAAGAATGGTAAAAAGGAAAGTACTTTTTCATGAACTTTGAGGAGAAGATAAGCTATTGTTCTGTCTGGAGCCTCTGTTCCTGTTAGCATGGGGCTGAGACTGTGCACAACACAAGACAGACAAACAGAAAGGAAGCCTCCTTGCTCCTCATGGCCAACTCTGACATTGATTCAGGTGACAGAAATGACTCAATACAGATTCCTCCAAGTACTGACAGACTGTAGCCTAAATACATCTAGCAACTAACGATTATCATAATTATGTTGACCTGACCAAGTAGAATAATAATGTTTGGGGATAGGAATGTTAACACACTGACATATTTTCCTTGTAATTATGAATGTTGAACCAGTATGACTGGACACAATGTCATCATACACTTGATCATGGTGGATATCCTGATTGACCTTTACACCAAATCTTGAATGAGTTCTCTTCTCGTAAATCAAAGGACTTACGAATGGAAAGGTATCCACCCCAACGCTTGAGAGTTGACACATCTGTGAGAAAGTGGCTGGCACCCATTTAAAACAGTTTTTTTTGTAAGAACCACAAACCATGTGAAGCGATCTGTGATGCTGATACCGATAAGGAAGTGGACTCCACCCAAGAGTGTTAAAGATGCTTATGTTTGTAAGCAAGACTTGAATTTAGGTCAGCTTCACTGGAAATGACACCAATTTCCTACTTATAGTTTTAACTTTAAATGATACCAATTTCCAGTCTAACAACTACAACTACAGCCACACACTAAAGTGGCTTAAAGCATAGGCCCACAGTGCTATACGTTCCTTTAAATGTCTAATGTGACACACATTACACACCTTGTAGACTTGTCCATAGGTTCCATTTCCAACAACTTCTACCAGTTCAAATATCCCAGCAGGATCCTGAAACAAGGGGACAGCAGAATCAGATTCAGAAGGAAAGGAGAGAGCACCAGAATCAAATTAATGCACATCTGAAAACATGTCATGCCTAATCAAACCAATTGTCAACATCACACACAATTGTTTCATCTCATTGAAAACATTTTTTTGCATGACATTTTACATAAAATACATAACAATTGTGCTCGCTTTTATTGCAATTGATGCCAACGAAGACCAATGTTACAACATGCTTTGCTTTTTAAACTTTGATTTCAACCTTTTATGTTTCTGACAATGACTAAGGCAGTAAATCTGGTCAACAGAAATATCAATGTTTGATTAACTAAACATTCACATGCATTGCATATCACTACCGGTTTCATATGATGTGACATAAAAGCTCATAGTTGTTGTTACATGTAACGTTTCCTCAAGTGAACTCCAACCAAACAACTTTGTTAACCCACATCTGCTGCGGTAATGTTTACACAAAGTTCTGCCTACATTTCAATTAATTAGTCGAAGCATATCAACTAACTCACCCTCAAAGACGAGAGGTCAATATTGTCCAAACTTCGTGTAGTGCAGTCTCTCGCCATTGCTATAGTATGTCTGGCGACTACACCTAGAAAGAAGTCATGTACTCGATTTTCCAAAAGTTAACGGTTTTCAGCGTGTCAGTCCATACTGTCTCTGCCTCTCTCTGCAACGGGTCTGAGCGACCAACACAGGAAACTTCTCATCCAGCGAAACCCGGAAAATGCTGAGGAAACTTTAGCCCCCCCTTCTCTCCCCAAGAAAACTACATTCGAAAAGTTTACTAACTTTCTCCTTAGTCCATGGCAATTATGTGCAGCACAACTTGTTGGTTAAGAACAGTTTCACTATTCAGTTTCCTCTACAGTTTACTAGGCCAACCAATAACATGTTTCAGCGTTGTAAGGTAAAGATCAACAGCATGCACTGTAAGATGTACCCAACAGGCTATCTAATGTGTACTCAGTGACTTTCCCTTCGCCTATAATCAATGAAACAAATGGACAGTCACAAGAATGATTACTCTTTTTTTCAAGAGGTAATGTGTCAACATAAGGCTCATGGTCTGAAAATGTATTCACACAAAGTGTAAACTGTATATATGTGAAATATATTATAGGCCTAATGCATATCACTGATATAGAACCAAGAAAGAGAGAGAGAGAGAGAGACATGTGTGTTGGAATCCCCTCTAGTGCATTGTGTTCCTTACTGCAGACTGGCCTGCCTCCTGGCTTGGCTGAATGAGTCAGTCACATGGTTTATGATGACTCTCTGTGACTGTGTCATTCTCCCACACTGTGACCGGTGGCAGGAGCAGCTCAGGGCCAGAGGCAGCTGACCCCTCAACAGGACTACTGTGTAAAGGCCACAGAGGGGCCATTCTTGGGCAGGGACACAAACAATGCACGGCCATTATGAATTAGGAAAGAGTCATTTCTTATGTTAGAACGACATTCTTATGTAAAGTTGAATTAGAGAAGAAAGAGGAGTGTGAGAGAGTCTGTCTATGTACTGTATGTGCATGCACAGAGGTTAGGGATGGTTAACATACAGGGCTTCCTGTGTTGTGGCAGTGAGTTGACATTCAACATTTCGAGGCAGCCACCCTATTGCCTCTTCACAGCGCGCAAGCAACTGAAGTAGTTACAACAATGCATTCCTATGAAAATAAAAAACACACTTCCACCATTCAGTTCTGCAAGTGGTGCCACACTGAAATGATTCTCAGGTCCTGACAACATTTCTGCCTCAACTCCAAAGCAAATCTGGGGAAAGGGGGGGGGGAGGCGGGGGATGGGGTGGGGGGGGGGGTGCATGGGGGAATAGTTAGAGAATGGTCTGGATTCAAAACCTCTCTTGAACTCTGGCCAGATGGTTCATGTTGTGCCAGTTGCTCTCATAATACAAACAGCCAACATATGCCTCGGCTGAGATTTTTCAACCGAGTGCCTGCCTCTCCCTGGATACACGTTAGTTATGACATTTTCCTTGGTCGGATGTTAGTCCTCTGTTTCAGACAGATGCTGCCATTCTAAAGCCGTCCTGTATCCCCCCCTGACTCTTCAGTGTTCAGTCGTGAACTTGACGTGGCAGCGATGGGCAATGTTCGAGAGACCCATTACTCCCGCATGGTTACACTTGGATGCAAACAGAAATAAGTGGCCTTCCCTGTGTACACTAAATTGCCTTCGCTTGACAGTGTATAAATAGCGTAATTCCTCTGGTTTCAGCTGTAGAGGGTGGCCCTTGGGGACATGCACACAAGACAGACAAAGGTTACCACATGATAAATGCAACTGGTTCAGTTTGTCATGAAGCAATGGCATTGGCTTGTGCCGCATCACGATTTGCATATAAACAACAATGTCAGTGTAAATACATTATAGTGAAATAATGCCTTTGAAAAAAATATGCAGTGTTTGATTGGCTGCCTGGGTGGCTAGACTGAGACTCATCGACCAAGCTGGCTCTTTTAGTGTTATTTTGAATTAATATATAGTGCCGTATACAATAACATTATCTATAAGAAGTTTACCGTACAAAAATGTCTTGCAAATGATTGTTAAATGTATTTTTGTCACACTCTGTATTGTGTGCCCACAGCTGGATTCTGTTTAGACTTGGTACCAAGGAATTGCGTATGGAGTATTGTACGTCTTGTAAAACTCTCTGTTAAAGCTGACTAAGCACACATGATAACAAGACATAATTCAATACCTCAGCCTCACACTGTAATATTTACTTTGTCCCAATTGTCAGATACTATGTTATTATTTTTGATTTTTGGCTTGCCCTGCAATTTTCTCTCCTCCTCTCTAGGATAATATGTTCTGTGAAAGAGACAGGGGAGTAATAATGGTGCATGTAACTGTAAAGGCATTGATTACTTGTGTATCCGCTCTTACAATAGCAGTGAGTACTGCAACTTCAAAGGAGGCAGAAGAGGCAAATCCTAAGAAGAAGCAAAGTGGAGGTTTGATGAGCCATGCTCTTGTGATTGTTCCGGCTTAACTCAAATACACATTATCAGATGGTTGGGATGTCATTTTGAGTCAAATTAAAAATGTCAGGGACAAAGTAAAAGTTTTCCCACACAAGCTTACAGAAAAACAGTAATCTGGTGTATATTAACAGCGCAATAGTAATGGTATCAACATTATTCCAGGATGCCCTTTCATGCTATGTTACAGCATGCAGTAGTCTACATGTTGTTGTCTTTCAACAGTAATTCATCTGATGTCATGAAAACAATGATTATGAACATGTGTATATTGTACGACCATATATGAACAACATAAATAAAACATGCCTAGTGTGAACACGTACGCACGTGGCGCGCCCGCACATACTGCTCTTCTCCCCAAGCATTTATTATATCCACAAGATGGTGCTATTTGATTTGATTACTAATAATATGTAGAAGTTGCAAAACCTACGTATTTGTGTGAGTGAGTGTCATCAGGTCTGGGCCTTCTCTAACATGCCAAATGAAACTACAGTATGGTTCTGTTCAGTATATCTGTCCACCTGCTATTGTTCTGAGAGGAACTGTAACGTCAAATAAAATGATGTAACACAAAATAAGATCTATCAAGCTTGATTGTCACAGACTGAAATGTTGAGTTGTGAAAAGGGATGTGCTGATTTGGTAACAGTGGCCTTTTCTGTAATGGGATCACCATTCAGTGTTTTGGACTGCAATAGCTGCTATTACCGTGATGATACATATTGAAATGTTGACATCTTGTACTCTACTCCACTTGAAATCTACATTGGCATAGTAACAGCAACACAATGACAAACAAATACCGTGTCTAGAATAAAGCAAACAGTGAACAGCATGGGTGATTTCAACAGGATTTAATTTACAGCCATTCGCAAGAGTAAAATCCAATACTTAATCGGATTTCATGTTATTGTATAAAAGAAAACTTCACATTTATGCTTGGGCTATGCATGGAATCACAATAAAAATCCATCATCTTGCAAAGGGACAAAAAGCAGATGTAACTGAAGTAACTGATGTGGAGGAGGAGGCATTGCTCGGTGGTTTCAGACATGGTGCAAACTGTGGACAGTTGATTGGCCTCACGGTAACCTCCAGCAGTTAGTATTAGTGCACTGTTGAAGGTCAACAAGCAAAAACGGTGGTATAACACACTCAGTATTTCAGCTGATCCTTTAAACCATAAGGCCAGATCGAAGCCGCTAAATAGAAATGAAGCGGACAAACAGGATGAACTTCAGGGCTAGGGCCAATATAGGAACAGCGGTGTACAACTTAAGATGGACAAATATTCTCTCAGGCTTTATAACTATAATCTAGTCATCTTGTATATGATTTTAAATGGCAGATATCCCTCAAGCGACCTCAGTTCCCATTCATTTCTACATTCACTCCACCAAACTACTACAAACAACCGCAAAGCACCATATAGTCCATCTGGAACCACTGTAGTGCAGGTCAACATCCACAAGATGACAACTCATAGTCATCATAACTCATAGTCATCATAACTCATAGTCATCATAACTCATAGTCATCATAACTCATAGTCATCAGGAAACACAAGGGCAGAGATGGATAAAGTGAAGCAGGTGAAGCAAGATAAGCAGCAGGTACGTTGAAAAAAGAGTTGTTTATGAGGTTCCCTTGATTTTAACAACAAAAAAACCCAAATTAACAGGCAGAAATCAAGAGACAGCAACTAGAGTCACAGAATACAACTCAAACAAATATTGTATCAAACATCTCAAATATTCATACTTAATTGGCCTCAAACGATGAAAATACCTTGTGTAAATTCAAACATTATTTATTTGCTTAAATATACTGTAACATTTATTTTTTTAAAGCTCACAAAGAATGTGTTTTGTTCAGTTTATCTTTACAGAATTGTGCTGCGATGACAAATGTCATGTGTCATGTATGTCATGTATGTCACATACTCATACACCAAGAAAATCTCAAAGGAATCGTCATGAATGTCTATAGAAGATATGAAAACTGTACAGAATTACAATACCTTGAACATTAAAAACAAGGTCATATATTATCTCCAAAAAGGAGAATTTCAAGTAAGAAAATTGATGATTGGAGCAACTCCTTTTTTACCCTTTTTCTTGTATGGCTGAACAAAAAAACAAAAAATCCCCCAAACATTTAACCGCTAATGAAAGAGTCTGCAACAAATGTGCGTGTTCGTTTGTAGTCCTTTTTGATCAGTGTTTTTTTGTTTTTAGTTTAAATGAGTCATCATGCAGATATAAAAGCAAAAAAAGAAACCTAAATGTGCCATCATCATCATCATCATCATCATCATCATCATCTTCTTCGCACTGGTTGCTGTGTATGTGGAGCAGTTTTACCAGATATCACTGGTGAGTTCCCTCCCGGATAGGGGGACGAAAGTGCTATTCAAGTGGATCTCCTGCTTGCTCTTCCCCATTGTGTTGTTGTGGGACATCTGTCCGTTAAGCAGAGTCATGGGGATATTGCAGTACATGTGTCGGTTGCTCAGGGTTGCTATCTGCACGGGGGATGCTGGCATCTCATACTCATAGCTACGGCAGTAATGTCTCATTTGGGGGTGGCTCGTCTGGTTAAAGTCTGGGATCTCGGCGTGGGCGGGCACGAGCGAGGCAGATGTGGTTGTCATGGCGATGGTGGAGACGGTCTGCATGTCGCCGAAGAGGCCCTGCTCCCCGGCGTCCATCACCTGCCGGCGGGACAGAGTCTCCTGCCTTTTAGCCGGCATCTCGTACACCACCTGCTTCCAGAACTTGGACTTGAGCTCGTTACTCTTGGGGCCCCGCCACTTGATGATGGAGAGCACCTTGATGGTGTGCTTTAGGGCCTCCACTTCCTGGTAGTTGATGACGCTCTTGAGGTCGGCGCACTCGATCATGATGACCTTGATCTCCCCGGTGACCAGCATGCTGTGGAGCCGCGTCTCCAGCTGGAAGATGCTCCAGCCACGCTTGGCCACGAACTCCGGGGTCAGCACGATGATGAGCCGCCGACTCTGCTCCACGCTCCGCGCTAGGTCCTCGATGTAAACTGGAGCAGAGAGAGAGAGAGAGAGAGAGAGAGAGAGAGAGAGAGAGAGAGAGAAGAGTGTGTCAAAGAATTGCATGGTTGAAACAAACCAAAAAAAGTCATTATTCGTGATAAATTACAGAAACATCGAGCTGCAGCTCTCAAACAACACCCAAAGACATTCCAAAACATGGCAGCCACCAACTCGCTGATCTTTGTCACACATTACATCCATGTTCACTCACCAGGAAAGCCCTCCCTACTCCCTCCCTACTCCCTCCACCAAACACCCAGCCTCCCCCTGCGACACATCTTATCCTAACACCATCATTTCATTCAACATCTGGCTGCAGCCACTCCTTAGTCTAGCCTTCAGTCATTTTCAAACCCGAGGACCAGCACCTAGCCATTTTTTTTAATGGTAAACCTGTGGACAGTCACACATTAGCCTAGCCTTCATGTATTCTAAACCTGTGGACAGTCACACATTAGCCTAGCCTTCATTCATTCTAAACCTAAGGACAACCACTCATTAGCCTAGCCTTCATTCATTCTAAACCTGTGGACTCATTCCAAGCTAACGGTGTCATAATAAAGCAATACAAAAGTCACCGCAGACCAATGTGGTAAACAACATACAGTGCTAAACCAGCCGGACCGGTGAGTCATAGAAAGCAGGAAGATAGAGGGGTGAGAGGAGAGGAAAATGGCATATTAGCTCTTAGTGGGTGACACATTCCTGTGGATGGGGCCCGCTGATGGGGCACGCAGTGTCCTGGCTTACGCCGCAGGGGCCCTGTCTTTCACACCTGCAGTGTCACATCACACGTCGCCTTCCCCTGCTGCTAAACACACTTCTAGCCTCACAGCCACACACACACACACACACAGCCACACACACACCTAAACAAATGCACATGTGCACGCAGGCAGGCAGGCAGGCAGGCAGGCAGGCACTCAGACTCAGACTCAGACTCAGACTCAGACTCAGACTCAGACTCAGACTCAGACTCAGACTCAGACACACACACACACACACACACACACACACACACACACACACACACACACACACACACACAGCCTCGGCCAGCCCACCACCCCCTCAGCCATCCTCATTACTACACATCACACATCACAACCCTCCCCGCTGCCACACACATCCTCCCCCAGCAGCCCCCCGCATCACACACACCCCACTGCCACACACACAACACCTTTCAACTTCCCTCCCTCAACACCCAACACCCAAGACCCCAATGTTCTTGTTCAAATCATGCCCCGCCGCCACATCCTAATGCACTTATGGTCTGCCAGAAGATGAGAACAGTTACTGTAGTAATTGTAATTGTAGTTACTGTAATGAAGCCAGTGTTAAAAATAATGCATGTGCGCATATCACGTAATATTATAATAATAACAACAACAACAATAATAATATGTAATAACAACAATAATAATAATAATAATAATAATAATAATAATAATAATAATAATACATGCCATTATGTTAAAGTGTTTTCCAAAGCCACATACACTACAGTTAGTCAGGGAAGAATTAGACAACAGATAGTGGTGGTCTAGTGGATAGTGAGTTGGACGTGATCGGAAGGTTGTGAGTTCAAATCCCGCCTGAAGCCACACCACTACTAGTGTGCCCTTGAGTAAGGCACTTAGCCCTCAGTTACTCCAGGGGGAATGTCCCTGTAATTCGTAATTGTAAGTCGCTTTGGATTAAAAGCGTCTGCTAAATGGCAAAATTAATTAAATTAATTAATTAATTATACCCTCAACCTCCAACTGCATACTAACCAAAAAAGACTACAGATGAAACCCTTCTTGTTGCTGAAGCTTCCTTTACACAGCACAATACAATATGATGTATCTATTGTAGACTGAGGGAAATAGACCATGTATTTTAACAAATAAACTCTTGGACATACAGTAGGCTATAAACGCAAATCACTGCACTTCCCAACTCCCCTCTGGCTGAGGAAATTGCATTATCTATCTAGTTTAGAGAGTGAGTTAAGTCTAAGGCATTTAGACTAAATGTTACTCAGAGGAGGTTGCATTTGAATGATCATTCTTTACAGTTTAATGTCGCTTGGGGGCTACATGTGAAAAGATCACACACAGATTTGTGTGATATTACACACTTTATGAAATATTCATATTGAAATACAGGGAATGAGATTTTTCACCTTTTTCACACACACACACACACACACACACACACACACACACACACACACACACACACACACAGTAGAACAATTACAGCCAGCGAACTCTCTCTGGGGAATGTGGTGTGTGTGAGGCGATCATGTTCAAAGCAATACGCCACACACACACACACACACACATTTTATGGCAGCTCGCCGGGTCCATGCAGGCTTGCGACTGTCTATCATGATTTTCCTGGCTTATGATGAAAGATAGGGTGTCAGGCCTTTTCAATATGGATGCATTAGAGGCAGACTGAGAAGAGTGCCCGCACACTGAGCACCAACACAAGCCGCCTCCGCACACACGAGATCCTTCTCATTACTGGTGTGTGGGGCTACGGCAATGTAGTTGAGAAATAATGAGGCCAGTGTTAAGTACATGATGGATACACTTCTGGCAGACAGATTTGTACCTATATCCTGTATGGCAGTTTTTTTCTTCCCCTTCACTCTGCGTTCTTGTGGATCTTATGGATATGGAACATCTGTAGCAATATTCTTCATGGATGGACACCTTCAAATGAAGCATCATGTACAGTATATATCTTGAGGATAAAGTAAGCGTATTGTAATACAGTGTTTTTTTTTGGGGTTACTAAGGTGCCACACAACAAACATCTAATGATGGGTAAAAGCAAAGAGCTGTCTCAAGACCTTCGCAACCAGATTGTTGCAAAACATGAAAATGGAATTGGCTACAGACGTATTTCACAACTGCTGAATCTTCCAGTAAGCACCATTGGGGGCATTATCTGTAAGTGGAAGCAACATCACTCCACCATCAACTGGCCACGCACAGGAGCTCCACTTATTTCCCCCATTGTATATCGTTTTTTGGGGCATAATACTATGTTGTATTATTGACAGGACTTGGCATAAGATGACATCACAGACCACTGACAGAGTATTTGGGTATAGGGTGTCGGACAGATGAATAGGTAGGCTTTGGCGTTACGTGCATACATATGTATTGCTATTAATTCCATGAACATACCATTATTGAATTTGTAATGACACATGCATGAGTTAACCTGGGACTTGGCTGTGTTTGTGGATTTGATTTGAAATGCACTCTACCTTTCATCTCTCGCCAGTTCCTAACAAAATTAATGACGGGAGAGCTACAACACATTGCAATTTCATGGTCAATTTGCGGTGCATAAATAGCACAATTTGTACGGACGGGACTGAGCTAGAGAGGTCCCCCCCCACCCCCCCACCCCCCTTCTTTCATATGCTGATGATTATGTAAATCAATTAATACAAATAAGTTCCAGTGAACCTGTTTGACTTTCCTTTTCCTTTTTTCTTTTTCTTTCACACTTTGTGTGTTAACACATGAGCTGTTTAAACAAATGCTGTTATTTAGTCCTCTCGGCCCGATCTGTAAACATGTTGAGTTAATGACGACTAGGCTTACAACTCTCACTGTAGTCACTGTATTATTCAGGAGCTAGGCAGCCGTTTCCAAACTAACACACCCTACTGAACCCCGTGGCGTGCTGGCCAGCAAGCACACACACACACACACACACACACACACACACACACACACACACTTAGAAAGCTGTTTATTTATGTGAGCATGGGTTCGGCCAGCCTAAGGAGTTTTTGATTTATTTTGGATGCACTGCATTGCTAAATTATGCAAGGAATGGACATTAGTTTGCAGGGCATTTTGAGGGCAAGGGGGAATTAAAAATAGTTTTTTTTAGCATGAGGGCAAAACGCCATCGGTGTAGCTATGTTTGTGTGTGTGTGTGTTTGTGTGTGTGTGTATGTGTATGTGTGTGCATGTTTGTTTCAGTGTGTTTAGGGGTGGGGGGGGGGGGGTTAAGATGAACTGACACACGTCAAGCCTATGTAAAACACTGGTGGTGAACCACTGCATTTAATTTCCTCCTTCCTCCCCCTACGATGTAACTCTTCGACACCAATTAGACTCCCGAGTAAGACGCCAACACCAATAAATGCCCCATGAATCAGAGAAGGCTAGCGAAGGCATTGACCGACAGCACAATATATTCATGCGTGCACCCCCCCCTCGAAACACGCCACAGCGCCGCCTCATCTAGATTGACATATTCGTTTCTTGCTCCATGTGAGAGAGTGACAAAAGGAATAGGCGGAGGGAGACGAGATGAAGACGTGCGTGCGCCCTGATTCCTCTTGACAGTCAGATGAATTCTGCACAGCGGGCGGCAGTGCAGGGGGGGGGGGGGGAGGGGGGATGTTGGGGGGGGTGGCCTCCCGTGAGGGGGCATAGAGTGTGGATGGAGTGGCAGGTTGGGATCACTTACTGTTCCCGGGGATGAGGTCTCGGTCGGGGATGAAGAGCTTGTATCCGTAGTGTTTCTCCAGAACGTCTGGCAGGATCTCCAGCGCAAACTGCTCCTCCTCACTGGACCCCCTGTCCAGGCATTCCAGGTCCACTTTGGTGTAGGAGAGGTAGGCGTCGTACTCCTTGTTGTCTGGGAAGAGCAGACAGAAGGGGCCGTGTTAGTGTGGCCCCATCGTCTACCAGATGAATATGTACACATGACTGTCTGAAATGATACAAGTTGCATTGCCATGATAAATGTGTCTATACTGTAGTTGTATAACTGTATGGCAGGATGGCTTATCCAAACATGTGACAAAACAAAGTTGTGGACATTCAATCTTCAAACCTTTAAATTAGGGGTGGGCATCGACGATCGATAATTGATCGATAAGGATCTTGGTCGATCACAAAAGAAAACATTTGGTCGATCACCAAAATTTTTTTTTTTTTTTTTTTTTTTGTGATCGACCAAATGTTTTATTTTGTGATCGACCAAGATCCTTATCGATCAATTATCGATCGTCGATGCCCACCCCTACTTTAAATAATACAACGGTGGACATAAAGGCCTCTCAATCCTCCAGTGTCATTAGTGGGTTGAACTGGAACAATATCCTGAATACCAAGGCTGGTGGAATTAGAGAGGATTGTCATGCTTGGAATGGAATGAAGGAAGGTTATCAAAGACACGTGTTTGATACCATTCCTCAGTCCATTCCATGACACCATTCCTCATTCCATTCCATGCATTACAATGCGCCCGTCCTCTGATTTCTACCTCCACCAGCCTCCATAATGCCGAATATAGCCTGTACAAAATGAGGGTCATAGGAGCACTGGCTTTAACCGGCATCAATTTCAGGCCCATTTTCTTTTTAGGTGTCTCCTTTCCCCCCAGTGAGATGGCCTAACAGTGGCTAGAGTGCTGAGAGCTGTGACTGACCTTTTCCTCAGCAGGAGACAGGAAGCAGGAGAGAGAGCGTACACGCGATAGAGAGAGAGAGAGAGAGAGAGAGAGAGAGAGAGAGAGAGAGAGAGAGAGAGAGAGAGAGAGAGAGAGAGAGAGAGAGAGAGAGAGAGAGAGAGAGAGAGAGAGAGAGAGAGAGAGAGAGAGAGAGAGAGAGAGAGAGAGAGCGCGCGCTACAGCCCCAGAGCTAGCCTTCCTTCCCCCTCATGGAAAACGAACCTCACATCGCTTGCCCAATGTAAATGTCTAACGTTTGACCTAAGACAACCTCTTTGACTAACGGCAATATTTGGATTTACAGGAAATTGAAGAACTCTCCGAGCTTATTGGTTACTCATCACGGAAGCTCGGTTCTGATTCCAAACCGCCCCCGCCACACGAGCGCCACTCACCGTCCTCAGTCTCGTCACTGCCAAAGTGCCTCCGGTAGCAGAGCATGATCTCTATGTTGTAGCATTTGTAGATGGCGGTGAAGACGCCCAGCAGCAGCAAGATGGCCCCCAGTCCGCCAGCCAGCTCCAGCCTGTACATATCTGTTAAGAGGAACAGATCGAAACAGACAGAGATAATATGAGGATCTGAGAGGGAAACAAGACACTTGCAGTCATATGTCATAACACCAACATTACTCTTGACATGTTCTTGCTCACAGCTCCCCATGAACTCTATCGAATGCAAATAGTTTTGAACTTTTGACTGGCCTGTCAACAGAAGCTTAATTCTGCATTTTCCTTTAGGGGCCTAGAAAATCATTTTCAAGTGTTCTGTGAGAAAATGATGTAAAGCACCGAGCATTCATCTGAATTTCCTCCAGTATGGAGTGTTCATTATCAATCATGTAAGTACGTTTATATACACATAGCGTAATCAAAGACATTAGCTTATACACACACACAAAAACACAAACTCATCAATCACACACGTGTGTGTGTGTGTGTGTGTGTGTGTGTGTGTGTGTACTGTGTGTGTGTGTGTGGTCTGACTACAGTATGTGAGTGTGTGAGTGCTGCGGGTTGGAGGCGTGTGTTGAAGGGAGCGGGGGGGAGATGACAACTAGCTATAATCGTTCATATTTGCCTCACTGCCAGTCACCAAACACAGCCATAAATCTAGTCTCCAGTCACTCCACCATGCTAGCAGCATCATTTCTCATACAGCGTCCCTCATACATTACCCAACCTGTCCAAGCCAGTTGTCAATGACACACAGCACCATGTTACACACTGGATTGGTGTGTGATACGCAATAATCTGTGAAATCATCATAAAACCTTTTTTGCGGAGAAAGATGATGTTTGGCATGCCATTTCCTTTCTATTTTGCTTACCGAAATAGGTATATAGTATTCTACATCCATACATGATCCATGGGGAAGGAAGAAAACATTGGCAGTTATACAGTACCTGTGGAAAAGCATCCGTAGGATAAAATCACAATTCAGCTGCAGTTTTGCAAGACTGTAGCCATTAGAACTCTTACAGTACATCAGAAGAGTCTGGTGGAGGTAGAGATCAGGGGACGGGCTCGTTCTAATGCATGGAATGGAATGTAGGATGGTTGATACCATTCCTCATTCTGTTCCTGCATTACAATTTTCTACCTCCACCAGCCTCCCTAGCAGTACATCCTCCTCAAAAACACATATCAATACTTCCTGTTCCACAATCCACAATGTGCTTCTACAGTGTGCTGAAATGTTTCTTGTGTGAAACAGCACTGCCCTGTACTGACCCCTACAAACTTGGAATACTCTACAGCATGATGTGTTTTATTGTACAGTACCTTCTATTAAAACAACTACTTGAGAAACCAGTGATTTAAGGAACCTGTGTGAACATGTATTGCACGTCATGCAATTGCTAGCCTCATTCAATATTAGACATTCCTATTTAATCATGTCCCATATAGAGATAAATGGACAAATATTATTGTGGTTGTTTTGGGCAACTTTGCTTGCCTTTTTGTACCAGGAAATTGAGGCCCCTGTAGGTGTTCCACTAGTTGCAGGGGGGGTGGTTGACTGGCCCAGTGGGCGGACAGTGACCAGTAGAGGGCTCTGTAGTCTCATGACCAGCCAGGATACCGTAGGACCAGGAGTCCCAACGCAGATCACAGAGAAACCTGAACTGAACTAAACTCATGTTAAAGCTAATAATATCCTTCTCTCCTGGCTTCATTCTAATCCTTAAAAGCACACTTTAAAATTCACTAAAATTTGCTGAGGATATGTAGGACAACTGATGTTTTATTGAGTATTTATTTTTTCCTCAAGACCAAAATGCATATATTTGCCTCGAACAATGTCCCATCCGCTCTGGGCTTCTTCGCGTGCTGTTTCTATCTCTCCCAAGTTCTGAATGGCTATCAAAACCGTGCGGATCACTGTGCGTGCCCCGCAGCCTAAAGTTAATAGGTTCAAATGATGCTGCTTTCTTCATTAATGAATATATAAATGTGCTGGAGGGTGCCAAGGTTTTGAATGAATGTTTCTCTTGCCAAATGAGACACTTCAGCCAAACCGAGGCCCTGAGACGATGAGTCAGCTCTCTGAGAGGTTAGGATGGCATAGGATGAATCTCTCATGTCATAACAGACATGACAATGCAATGTATACTACAAAGTATTGCCTTTGTATTGCATTAAAATATATTTGCATTCTGTGACCTCCAGTGGTGTGTGTTTGGAACGCAGTGGAGGCTATACAAGGCTGTGTGGACAGTTAGTTTTTTGCTTGTACAGTGAGGCTATAAAACAGACATTTTCTCTCAGCCAACGCTGGTTTACAACGCACTTATAAAGCTGTGACTCGAGCCTATCTGTCTCTTTAAAACAAAGAGAAAAAGGGTATAAAAACGCAGCTTGCTCTTTGAGATTGAACCGAAACAGAATTTACAGTACCACTACCTCCATCCACATATCTCCAATCTCTGCCTTTCTGTAGGTAGGAACATTTGGGACAGCTCCCAAACCTTGACCCTGACTGAAGGATGCTTAATATGACACAAGAGTGTTCTGTTAATGGTGTAGGAAGATAAGGGTTCTCCATGAGGCACTGTTCATCCCCTAACAGGCTGTTATCTTCATGTGGGGACAGATAGAGAGAGACAGAGAGAGACAGAGGGAGAGAGAGGGTAGGAGAGAGAGAGGGAGACAGCAAGAGAGAGAGAGGGGGGAGAGAATAATAGAGAGAGACCGGGAAAGTGACAGTGAGGAAGAGTGAGAAAGAGAGAGAGGGAGAGAGAGAGAGAGGGAGAGAGAGAGAGACACCCAAACATACAAACACAGGGAGACAGAAAGAGACAGTTATAGTCCGTCCGTCCCCCCCCCCCCTTCCACCCATCTCTCTAGGGGAGCCAGTGTTGAAAAAAGGAAGGTCGTCATTAGTTTGAGTTTTAATCACCTGTCCCATTAGACGAACCTCAGTGGGACGTCCCCCTGTCGCAGACTGTGGGGCGCTCGGGCCTGACGCGCCCTCCCCAGAGAGACATTACCCATAATCTGTTTGTTTCAGCAGCGTGCCACCATCACTCATCTTTTTTTGGTGGTTCGTTTTTGTTTCTAATTCACTGTAAAGCACGTTGAAACTGCACTTCTGTGTGAAATGATTGGTTGATTTACGTACCTCTCTTCTGCAGGATGGCGCTGCCACTCCTCCGGCCGATGTGGTTCTCCACGAAGCAGGTGTAGTTCCCCATGTCTGTCTCCTCCACCGCGTCGAAGGTGAGGGACAGCTCCACCTCCTTCTCCCCCAGGTACTCCTTCAGCAGCCTGTTGAGGTAGATGGAAGGAGGAGGGGGAGGGGAGAGCAAGACCTTAGAGGTTTTTTACATTTACATTTTTGGCATTTAGCAGACGCCTTATTCCACAGCGACTTACAATCGATACATTTGACTAAGCAAGTGAATCATCAATTCACCAGTCGTAGCAGGAAGAGTAAATGGTAAATGGTAGTGGTAAATGGACTGCACTTATATAGTGCTTTTTTTGCTGCTCCAAATCGCTTTACAATGGCCTCTCATTCACCCATTCACACACACATTCACACACCAATGGCGGCAAGCTGCCATGCAAGGCGCTGGCCCGCTCACTGGGAGCAATTTTGGGGTTCAGTGTCTTGCCCAAGGACACTTCGACATGTGGCCAGCTGGGGCTCGAACCGCCGATCTGCCAACCTTGTGATCATTAGGCTGCGCCACAGCCGAGTAATCTAGCTCAGGCCAGAGGCCATTGGCAGTCATCGTGATAGAAGTTTTTGATACTGGAGAAACAGTACAAGGGGGGAAGTAGACATTTTAGGAGACACAGTGCTGGGGGAGACACAGTGCTGGGGGAGACACAGTGCTGGGGGCACTAGAGGTGATGATGCCATAGGTGTCATACATAGACGATAAGGAGGGTAAACATAGAGCTGTAATATAGCGCTGGTAGTAGATAAGGACGTAACCATAGCGCTGGTACAGTAGTAGATAAGGAGGTAAACATAGCGCTGGTACAGTAGTAGATAAGGAGGGTAAACATAGCGCTGGTACAGTAGTAGATAAGGACGTAACCATAGCGCTGGTACAGTAGTAGATAAGGAGGGTAACCATAGCGCTGGTACAGTAGTAGTTGTGCAAGCCAAGCCCTGTTTTCCACAATGCCAAAGAGTACAAGAGTTCAGCGACCAGGTCATCCTTGTTAGGCAGATATTCTTGCCCCGGAGTCCTGCTGACTTTCCCCCCATTAGCCGACAGTGGAGCCGGAGTTGAACACACACACACACACACACACACACACACACACATACATGCACACGCACACGCACACGCACACGCACACGGTCACACACACCGACCCACACACACACACGCACACACACACTCACTCACACTGTGCAGCCTGTGACATGGGTCACATCACGTGCTGTTGTGTGTTCATCTAGAGGAAGCGTGGGAGAGGGAGAGGGGCGGGGGGCGGTGGGGGGGGGGCACTCTCTGGCAAACCAAGCGTCCAGGCTGATGGAGTGTGCTGTGGGCTGAGAGACAGGAGGGGGGAGGGGGGGGGAGGGGGGCATGTCAGGCATGGATTGACTTGTGGAGCCGCTAGTTCTGCAGGGTGGCGGACGGGGGTTATTAGTGGTAATCCCCGTCTAGGGTAGGCTCGCGGGCCCTATCCCTGGCTGGGGGCGCAAGGAGCGAGGCGTGGAGCACTGGCTGGGCCGCTGGACACATCGCCCCCCATCACCATGGCAGCAGATTTATGGGCCTCAGCGGAGCGGGGGCTGAGTGTGATGTATCACTGATACAGCTGTCATGGCACGGAGATGGAAGGGGGAGGAGGAGGGGCGGGGGGAATAGGAGCTGGTGGTGTAAGAGGGCTTTTCACAGCATCCAGCGACCTGTACATCTATTTTGGAGGACGCTGATGCTGTTGGTGTTTATTTTTCTCTTCTTTTCTTTTTGCTGGGGAGAGTGAAAGGAGAGGAGGTGTAATTAGCGGTGGTGTGTGTCAGCCAGTCTGAGTGCTTGCTTGACTGGGGGGGGACACAGTCGGAGGAGATGCCTGCAGTGTGAAAACCCCTTTTCCCCCTAGGACCACTTCACACCCACCCCCAAAAATAAGAACGGCTCTTTGCAGTGTCAGGGGGGGAAGAGGGTAAGACGTGCCCTCTGACAGATGCCCATTTGCGCGCAGAGCGAGAGGTCCTTCTTCTTCTCCACGATGATTCACTTGCTAAAATTCTCCATCCGTAATAACACATACTCACTGGAAGCCTCACACACACAAATACTACTGACATACTGTACATTAGATGTTTTTCTCACTGTACTGTATGTTCATTCTCACGCATGCATGCACGCACAAGCTCTCTCAAAGAATCTCTTTGTCTCCCCCCCCCGACTGTCTCTCCTTCTCTCTCTCTCTCTCTCTCTCTATTTGTCTCTCCCTCTGTCTCTCACGCTGTCTCTCTCTCACTCTGTGACTCTCTCTCAGATTGCATTAGTCTACCAGGAGCCAGAAGAATCTAGGTCAGAGTATCTCGCTGCTCTAACCTGACCTGGACTCCTTTGTATGCGTTTTAAAACATGTATCTCTTGAAAACTGGCACAGCCTTTGTTTCTTAGGGTGATTAGACCCTCCAGAACAAGAAGCAGTTTCCACTTCCTGTCTTAGTCATCATTCTTGTCAATACACCTTGGAATTGGGATGGACGGAATACAACAAATGCGATTTATCAACCCTTCTATGACCATTCAAGTGTGTTTCTTAATAATGTTTAGTCTCTTCCTCTCGTCTGCACAGCTGAAGAAGAAAAAAAGTGCTAGCCTGGTTTGGATGGAGTCTTGTTATTTTGGCCATGTAGGGAGGCAGTGGCAGATACAGGCATTGGCTCCAGTCATCAGAGAGAGAGAGAAATAGAGAGAGAGAGAGCGAGAGAGAGAGAGGGAGAGAGAGAGAGAGAGAGAGAGAGGGAGAGAGAGAGAGAGAAATAGAGAGAGAGAGATACATAGAGAAAGAGAAAGAGAGAGGGAGAGAGAGGGAGAGAGAGAGAGGTAGAGAGAGAGAGTCTGGATATTGATAGGAGGAACTGAGTAGATAGCAGATTTTGTAAGTGGGGCTGTGGTGTGTGTGGATATGTGTCAGGGGAGGCTGGTGGAGTCAGAATTCAGAGGACAGGCTCATTGTAATGCAATGAATAGAATACTCTATTCCAGGGGTAGGCAACCTTTTTGATATGAAGTGCCATAAATCTGGCGAGTTACCAAAAATAAGCCTGGATTTTCCTTTAGCGACATTTCAGCAAAGAGCTATGTATGTAAAGCCATGCATGCTAAATAAACATGCCTAACAGTCTGCAATGTTTGCAGGAAAAGCGCTATACATACGTTAAGTTAAGCAGTCAATAAGTTATTATTATTATTAAGTTATAACAGTCAATGTGATCCCAGGCCCTGTCTTCCTTTGCTCAGCTCCATTATCTAGGGGTGGTACTTGGCCACGTTAAGTTGCACACGAGCTTCGGAGTGGTCAGTTGTCAAATGGCTGCGGGAGAGGCTCAGCACGCTCTTCATGTGTGAGAATATCTGCTCACACAGATAGGTTGATCCGAAGGCCCAATCCCGAATCCCTTCCCTACCCCTACGGCTCGTTTTGGAGTGCCACTTGCTTTAAAAAAAAACAAAAAAACACTCTGGCACACGTATTGCTCGCGTGCCATTGGTTAAGCTGTAGCATGCCACTGCTGGCACTCGTGCCATGGGTTGCTGACCCCTGCTCTATTCCATGTGTGTGTTTGATACCATTCCTCATTCCATTCCATGCATCACAATGAGCCATCCTGCGATTTCAACCTCCACCAGCCTCCACTGGTATTGTACTGTGTGTATGCATGAGTGTGTGTGTGTGTGTCTATTTGTCTCTGTGTGTGTGTGTGTGTGTGTGTGTGTGTGTGTGTGTGTGTGCGTGTGTGTGTGTGTGTGTGTGTATGTATGTTTGTTTGTGGGGTGTAGCCATTGTTTTCAAATCCATTGTGTGCAGTACTTTATGATTCCAAGTTGCTATTACCCCAGCCTCTGAGCTGGGTAGCTGTTATTTGTCATTTAATAGGACCGGCTCATTCTACATGACAGCTTTATTTGGTAATTACTACCATTCTCTTTGTTGGGATCAAGGTTTGAACCAGAGAGGAGAACTCGCCGCATTCAGTTTAGTAACAGCCTGCTGCCTTTAAGCCAGGATTTCATTGAATTGAATTAATGTTTTATGATTACTTTCTTATTGTGAGCATGAGGATACTGCCTCTGTCCGTTTATAGAGTAGCCTACAGCAAGGGTTAGCCTGATATTGATGTACAACCCCCCAAACCTGCCCCCCCCCCCACTGATCTGGGTATTAAACTGTCTGTCAGACACAGTTAATACCTCGCACTGGACAGCCAGGGAAGTGGCCAGCAGCACATTGGTCGTTCTAATTATTCCTGATGATATTTTACACCCTTTATGCATTTGCTCCGCAGATCTAATGTGCATAGCCTATCGGTGGAAAAATATGGCCTCGCTTTTAACTAAGTATATCTCATAAGGACTTAATGAGGTACTCATAAACCTGTATCAAGGCCCAAATAAACGGCTCTCCCAAAATTCAATTTGAGCAAATTGATCCTACATAAACACACAGTGCATCTGGTGCTTTGCCCTAGGTGGTAAAAGCCTTTTGGCACCTGCCAATGACACTTATATGCCAATGACACCCATAATGTAGGCCGGCAAGAAACACTGTCAACCCCATCCTCAGTAGAACTCTCACCATCACAGAGAAGGAGTTGGCTGTGATAAAGGAGACGACCGTACCTGACTTCACTTTCTTTGATGTGTCCAGCCAACTCCTCCACAAACTTGTCACCCTTCATCCAGTAGATGATTGGCCTGGACTCGCCGCTGTAGCCGAAGAAGGCCTTGCAGTCCAGGCTGAGTGGCATACCTGCAATGAGAGGGCAATACTGGATCAGTATTTACCTAGGAGGAGAGAGAGAGACCCCATAGAGAAACATATTAAGGTACCATAGCCTTGGGGCTAAAATCCAGAGGATGTCGAACAGATATTTACCTCAAGCAATCAGGCTCCTTGGGAAATGATTTAGTATAGTACAGTATAGTATAGTGGATAGTGTACATAGCCTTTATTTATGTAAACCAGCTCCTTTCCCTTCTTGTTTTTTTTAGTTTTTTTTTCTTTCCTAGCACCAGGGGAGCCACCCCTCCCAAATTTCGTTGTTTGGTACCTGTACTATAGCAATGACAATAAAGACCATTCATTCATTCATTCATTCAAATGCACTGGTCAAAGGCAAAAGACTGTCTCCCCCTAACCATCCACACTGCACCACAAATATATATTATGACTACCTGCACACTACCTGATTACTTGAACACTACTTCTACTTTCTGACCTTTCTGTACTGCTCCATATCTGTACCATATTGCACACCGTATGATAGTGTATTATCTCACTGCAAATAGCAAAAGTTCAATGTACAACAAAGAACACTTAATACATAAGTAACACTTAGTAAATAAGAGAAGAGAAAAGGCAAACTAAATCATATCCATGGGGCAAAACGGTAGGATAGCACAAAAAGCCCCAGAAAAAAGACATAAGGATACATCATAGCTTGCTCAGAACACATCAAGAAAAGAAAAACAGAAATAAGGGCAATAATCGTGGAAAAGAAAATAAGTTATGAAGAATAAAAACAAAAACAAAAAAAACAACAACAATCTATTAATAATATCATATAATATATAAGGTGATATTACCTCATCCTACTTGTTTCTATTATCACCTTACTCATTTACTTTATTTTATTATTGGTGATTTAGTATTCTGCTGCTATTGCTCTTATCCCTGCTATTGCTGCCATTGTTGATTGTTGATTTAGTTGATTTTGTATCCTGCTTTATTTTATTATTGATTTTGTATTCTGCTGCAATGGCAATGTCGAAGAACCTGAACGCAAGAAGTTTACTCATACATTGATGGAATAAAAGCAATTCTGATTCTGATACAGAATATATGAGACACTCATATACTATGGGCCTAATTTGTCCATGTGGAACAGCACAAAATGTGTTGCATGCCATGCAATTCTATCCCATCTATCTATCTATCTGTCTGTCTGTCTGTCTGTCTGTCTGTCTGTCTGTCTATCTATGGCAACACTTCATTATATCTACTCATGGAGATACTCAACAAACTATCAACAGACTATCACTACCATGTCAACAGCATTTCTGTTGATACAGTATTCAACAAGGGGGCATCTATAGACTTTCAACATACAATCTACATTCTAATATCTCCATCACATTCAAGATGGCTATGTTGGTTTTGCACAAGGAAAATGGGGCCTATGTGCTCCCTCGCCATCTAAATACATGTCACCACCCCAAATGACACACCTCCAGTTCCTATCCTTCCACACAAGGCACGCGTGGTCGAGAATCACAAACTGGTGTGCGCTGAGGCGTAAAAAATGTATCTGTAATGCTTTGTTTATTAACTGTACCCCCTGGCATCACCTGCAAACACACGCCTGTGTCTACAGACAGGACCAGACAAGGGGTGTTCAGAAACAACATGTTTGACAAGCCCTGTTATCCCTGGCTGTTGTCAACTCCTGCTGGGTAGCGAACTCATAGCAAATCAAAGGATAGGATTTACTGTGATGATCCAAGAAAACAAGCCGGCGGGAACTTTTGGAGAAAAACAAATGCTGTTAAAAGATTAAGAGGCTTTGCTCATAAAACATTTAGCTCCACCATCACTCGACACCTGCCTCGGCTGACACTGTTGCAGTGTCACGTTAAACCCTCCCTCCACAACCTTCCTCCCTCCACTTCCCCCCCTAGGGGCTGTTGGGAAAAGGAAGCATCACTTTGGATTTTTCTAACTTTGTTTTAGGCGGAGTGTGTGCGTGTCTGTTCTTTCGTGTGTTTTTTTTGGTGCAAGTTCAGAGAAGTATGGGCAAATGAGGTGTGGCAGGCGAGGCTTTGCAGATGGCTCCGAGGGGTCTTACAAGGAGTAAACCCAGTCACACGTCGAGCCGTTTGGATAACCACACGAATCAACATGAGGTTGTGCTGTCGAGCTGACAGCTCGCAGGGGCTGGAGACAGATGATCTGTGCAGCTATCTGGAGCTAGCCTTTAACGGCACCATAAAACAATCCTCTCCGAGATAATACGTCGAAAAAAACGACTGATGTTATCGTAAAGTAACCATGTAAAAAACTAGCTTCAGATGGAGAACGAGGCCTATTTGAGAAAGTTCCATTTCATTTTCATATGATTCAAATTGTAGCTAGGGGTGAGAAAGCGGCTCATTGAACAAAAGGAACTGCCTTCATCCCCCATTGGCTGCTCTGTGCTCTGTTTTGCTCCGAGGAGGTGATGCTCCCTCATATTGTTACAAGAGAACCCAATCCTCTGTATTTTTCGGCCATATTCTCCAGATGGACAAAGACACTTACATCTCCCCCTCACATCCTCCAACTCTAGATGTGCTGATTAAATGCAACTCTTTTCTGAAAAGGGCCCTTCTGTGACTCTCTGACATGATTTAATGACAGAGGCGATCCAGCAGCCCCAACAGCTATTAGACGGAATATTTCTGAAGAGATTTTCTAAGAAAGGGATGAAAGAGAATGAGTGGGACCAAGCAGTGATCTAATCACATTGTGAGCTTTGGTGGTATTCACAGGCACATCTACACAGGAAGGGAATGATTAGTTGCTGCATCATGGAAATGATTATTTTCCAAGAAATATCAAGACAAGTGCAGAAAGAAAGGTAATATTATGTGGCATTATAAATCAAAAAAGATATATACACGGCTTATTACTTTGATTATTGGAATTGCATTGAGAACGCTAGATGCAGTGAAACTGTGTGTGAATGTAAATACAATAGCCTATCTATTTTTACAATATTATATTTTATGAGTAAGGAGCATGAGGAAGTGCAGAGAATTGCATGTAGAGGAGGTGGTTTGAAAACATGTGCTGGTGATAAGGTACTGTCTGCGACGTGTAAACTGAAGTGTCGCCCTTGAATCTCAAGGATGTTTTCTTGGCCTAATGGTAGACTCATGGGAAACCCGACTTCAAACTCCACCCATCACATTGTAAACGGTTCAATATCCAACAACAGGTAATAGCACAGGTTGACTATGAATACATATGGGGAAATATGCTTCATGCCACCATCCTTAATGAGAGTATCTGATGCTAAAAACATCTGAAAATACAGGAAAATTGAGGAGAATAGCAATATAAGATCCCAATGTTACCTACAATACCTTCTTCAAAGCACCTTGGTTAACGAGGAGGGATCGACATGCATCCACCTCGACACATTTTGCCACCACATTAGCTAAATTGAATCCTGGGGAGCGCCCTGTTAGCGGCAAAGAATAAATTATCGGGGCTGGGCGGCGTGCCTGGAAAAGGTTTGCAAATGGAGCATTTCTAACACGACGCTAAGAGGAGGTTGATGATTTTAATAACCGTAAACGGGTCGAGAGCAACAACAAATGCTCCAGTCCCTAATCAATTATTGTAGAACATAACTCACAATAATTACAGACATCAGCTGTTTGAAGCTGGGTCAACTAGAACAATAACCCCTCCAAGAACTGATCCCTCTTCATTTTCCCCTCTTCATCGGGGGACGGGGGACGGGCTGAACTGATGCGCGGACCTTCTCAGCCTCCAGCACAGCGCAGCAGGTGACTAACACTAAACTAAACAAGCTGCACACGGTGCAATGGCCTTGCAAGCTCCAACCAAACTTCTTCTTTTCTCTCTGTCACAGATTTTTGTCACTTCTAATTCTCCCCTGAAGGTAACTAACCTTGCCACTCCAGCACTTCCTACCTGCGGTGAAACAGCAAAAAAAAAAACGCACACTCTTTACTTCCTCCGCAATTATTTCTTTCCCGTGTACCAATCTGTCACCATGCCTAGGTGTTGAAATGGACTGCTGTTAACAACCACTCACGCTTACTGGCAGAAGGACAGCATGCTGGTAGTTAGATGACGAAGGGCCTTGTAACTTCACAACCATGTCACGACGCCAGCTGATGGTGCCAATGCCCTTATGATGACTCATTAATATCATGTGTAGATGACACCAATCTGCATAATTGTCACTCTCAATGCGATGATGGAGATAATAATACTACCAGTTTAATGGCTTTAATATCCCATTGACACTGATTATGGACCTCTTACGGACCCGCGGACCTCCTTGTTCCTCAGTGCAGGCCGTGGACCTGGGGTGTTGGTTTTTCTCACTGATGTTCACTCTAATGTTTGACCCAACATAAGATTTTAAAGCAACTGTTCTATCATTTCCAGTGTAATGTTAGTGGTATATTGCATATTAACATTTGATATGACTAGAGGCATTCATTTACAGCACATTATTCAGTCTTTTTGTTGTTGTTGTATATTGGCAGTAAAACACGAGTGATTTGAGTACTCGTATACAGTACTGATATAGTAAATAACTGATATCTTACGGGTAACATAACCTCTGGTGTTTTACATTCAATCTCTGGTGCAGCATAACTTGACATGACTCATTGTCTGTCGTTTACCTGACAAGTACAGAATGGGGTTTCTGTGCTGTGCTCAACATGCGCTTTGATCTCAGCAATTTCCCCTTTCCTTCTAGTCATGCAGTCTACAATATGCCGTGGGTGGTCATACGATTGAGTGCTGGGTTCAGGCATGTACATAACAGACAGAAAGGGAATTTGTCGGACGCCTACGAGCGGTGGGGGCAGGTGTGCTGTGGCGTGCAGCGAGAGGATGTGGGTGGGTGGTGGTGGGTTGGGGGGATGGTACTGGTATCATAGCAACGCGGAGGTGAAAGTAGATCATTCTGTAATCTATCAGCTCAGGTAAGTGTCATGTCTTGAATAACCTTGGGACGTGTGTGACAGTGGCAATGCGGCCAAGTCAACAGTCTAATTGGCCTGGATCTATCAGGAAGGCCGGGTAAAGCAGCTCTCTGAGCTGCCCGTCCGCCTGTTCGCCTCCTGCCCTGCCGGCTGACAACACCTGTCACCACCTTCCAACCCCACATTGTCTTTGCAAAGTAATCACAAGATACTTTTTTCATCTTTAATTAGTGGTGAACCCGGAGAAGTGAGCTAGTGCTCAGACCAAATGTGTCACGGCTTGGTGAAAAGGTCAGCATTGTTGGGGAATTGTGAAACCTGGCAATCGAGCCAAACAAGTCTTGTGAATATATATATTTTTTCTCAGGTTTTTGGCATAGGACGAATATTTAAGCGATGAAGAACCCACGATATCATAACCAACAGTTTTACATTCACTAAATATCTACAGTTTGTTAGCAAACTTGGGTGGGGGTAGTATTTTGGCGTCCATGTGTGGCATCCATACACATAAATGATCCAACTTCGTACTGGACAAGTGACCAACAGGGTTCAACCTCACGAAGTCTGAGTGCCACAAGACTGCGTTAGCCCACTGAGCTAATGCCTAGGCATTACCTCAGGGACCTAACAAAGTCTTCAGGTCCCATGTACAATTCTCATCACGCGAGCGGGCTTCACTGCGCCATTTCTGTTTTCAGAAATGTGGATGAGGAACCCTGTCAAGAAAACACAGCTCGCCCCATTAAGAGGAGGGGAGTGGGGGCTAGAGGTTGTGTCTGGATCTGGATAGGGCCTTGGACTTACAGTATATAACAGGAATAAGCAGCTGTGTGTAACACTGGATGACCTAATTTTTTAGGAAAAACAAAAAAACGAAACAAAAAAATGGTTCTTGCTGCAGGAAGCACTGCCTTGTTGAGGGTTCCTTGCACCTGACAGCACTGTGCACCGAGAACAGTCTTCATTCCCTTTCAAAGAACCCCATGCTTAACAGAGCATTAACCTAGGTGTAATACATAATGGCATTCCTGTCATTTTGAAAACCATTTCCAGACGCATTTGAAAAGAACACAGTCTGCTTGTTTCCAAATAAAGAGGTTTAGAGGTTTATGTGTGTGGTGTGTGTGAGAGAGAGAGTGTGTGTGTGTGTGTTTGGGGGTGGAGGGGTAGGGGGGGCACAACTATCTATAATCGTTTGTGTGTGTGTGTGTGTGTGTGTGTGTGTGTGTGTGTGTGTGCGTGTCTCCCCGGGATCACCACCATATCGTGGCGAGGCACTTTGCGCGTCTCCATGACCCATAGAGCTAAGTCGGCGGTAGTCTCATTCTCCAAGCCGAACAGGTCGAAGGGTAAGAGTAAACCCTGAAGACAAATCTGCCCTGGGGACAGGCACAGGCGGAGTCCAACAGACCGGACCACCGGCAGCCCCCTGCAACTCCCGCCAGACGAAGGTCGTCATGGGTTCTCTCATGCCACTGGAGGTCTACCTGGAAGGAGTGAAGATGGTGGGAGTGAGGACTGCACAGCCACACCCTCACCTTAATCCCTACCTATGTGCAAGCCCCCCCCCCCCCCCCAAAGTCCTGTGGCGACGTGGAATGGCGGTTGGTACAGGCCAAGGATGTGATGTGGCTGGAAGTGTCTAGCCAAACCATACACACAGGCGACAATGGAGTGATGGTCGTTGAGACTGCGGGATGGAGCAGCGAGTCGCCTCGGCAGCTTCCATTGCGACTGAGCAGCCCCACACTGCTCACCCCTGAGACGGGGAAGGACCTAGAAAAGGTGGTCCAAAAATTGTCTGCACTCCTATCTCCGGGCGGAATACCGCAACCGTCGGTAACCGACTTTCCTGTGCGGAGAACATTGCAGCAACGGCTCGCTCCTGCAGATTCTTCCTCTACAACATCAGAAGGATACGACCATTCCTTACCAGAGAGGCAGCGCAACTCTTGACCCAGGCACTGGTCATCTCCCGCCTGGATTACTGCAATGTACTCCTGGCTGGGCTCCCCGCTTCAGCCATTAGACCTCTGCAGCTCATCCAGAATGCTGCTGCCCGGCTGGTATTCAACCTCCCCAAATACTCGCATGTCACCCCTCTCCTTCGCACCCTGCACTGGCTCCCGATAGCAGCTCGCATCAGATTCAAGACCCTGGTGCTTGCATACCAGGCAGCTAAAGGGACAGCCCCTGCCTACCTGAAGGAAATGGTAACCCCCCAAACCCCTGCCCGCTCACTCCGCTCCTCCACTTCGGCTGGCCGACTGGCCCCACCTCCTCTACACAGCAGTCGGGCTGCCCGATCACGTCTCTTCACAACACTGGCTCTCCGCTGGTGGAATGAGCTCCCAACGGCTGTCAGAACGGCAGAGTCACTACCCATCTTCCGTCGTAGACTGAAGACCCATCTCTTCAGGTTACATCTTAACTGCTCCTCCTGAGACATCTTCTGACCCTCACCACTACGTCTCCTAAAGACACCCGCTTTCCCCTCTACTGTGTCCCTAAGAACTTCTATTGCCCCCCTTGTACTGTTTCTCAGTTTCTCCAGAAAAATAATAATAAAATAAAATAAAAATAAAAGTTTTAGTAGAAGGCGATAATAGGGAGAAGGTTTTTCCTTCTATCAGTGGCCCCGGGCCCGAGCTAGAGTACTCTTCCTGCAACGAATGGTGGACTGCTGATTCACATGCTTAGGATTCAAATGAATTGATTGTAAGTCGCTTTGGAATAAGGCGTCTGCTAAATGCCAAAAATGTAAATGTAAATGTAAATGTCGGAGCATCCCCCCTCGCGGTTGAAAAAAACATAACAAAAGAGTGTGCGTGTGCGCGTGCGCGTGTGTGTGTGCGTGTGAGTGTGCGTGTGTGTGTGCTGACGCATGTGCATTGTGCATGAGTGTGTGGTGGGGGCTCCGTTAGGGCAGTTCTCAACCTTCCCCTAGCCCACAGATGACTTGGCCATTTCAATGAGTCAGAGTCAGAGTCTACAGAACAGAACAATGTATTCAGAAGACATAGTTACACATGACATCTGCTTCTCCCATTTAAGCATACCATAATGCAGTGACAGAATGGGCTAGATTAACTGAGACAATAACACAAATGCTATTCCCCACATACTGTAGTGAGGGTGTCACTATATCACTACACCATGCGTGATACATTCAGGGGAAAGCACTGTAGTTCATACTTTGCTCAAACTGTTCCTGAAAAGAGGCTGCCAGTGCCTCAAGAAGAGAGAGAGATTAGTGAGAGAACTCTTATTGAATTTGGCATGAGTACACAGTGGTCTGTCCTTACGGGGCAGTATGCTGTGCATCTTTTCACTTAGGGCTATTGATTAGCGGATAGCACCAAGAGGACAACATGAAAGCAGCCAGCAGCAATACTGTAGGCCCATCCCAGCAGCATCTCCCTCTGGGCTGCAGCGGTCCGCACACACACACACACACACACACACACACACACACACACACACACACACACACACACACGCACACACACACACACACACACACACACACACACACACACACTAAAATAGACAGCAAAATAATAATAATAATAATAATAATAATAATAATAGTTAAATCAATTCTGCAAGTTGGCATTTTCAACATCTGTCCCAGTCAGAATTCTGACCACTCATCCGAAGCGCCACCTAGAGCCTGGCTTACCCACATCTCACAAGTCAAGAAATGGCAAGGGGAATTAAGGAGGACCAGTCACCACTCACAGTCTTCATTAGCAGAGGGGGGGGAGGGAGCTTCCAACCTAAATACGATCAAGCAAGTAATTAAATTAAGAAATCCCCTCAGGCATCTCTCAATGTTGGTTCACACAATCGGTTGACAAACTCGTCACTTTCCAATAAGCTTTTTTTTCTAGAAAAAGGTTCTTTAGTTAAGGCTGCACGATGAAAAGATCACATGGGCAATCTAGGGCAAATTGTAATGAGCAAGCTGAATCATGAAAGATTCAAATTGCATGGTATCAAATCTTCATTAATCTAATGGAAATGGGAAAATGTGAGGGAGAGAAACAAGAGAGATTTTTTTGGAGCATGGGGGAAATGTATCATCTATCTTCTTAAATGGACATATAATCTCAGTTTGAGCCAACCATTGAGTGAGTGGACTCTACTGTACACTACAGCACCAATTTCAGCACACTGACTGGAGTACGTACTGCACTCAGGTCACTCAGTCACCCAGGACTTCGACGGGAACATTGATTCACATGGTCCTTCCGTCCTGGATTACATTAATACATGTGGCAACAGTGTCACCACCCACAAACATTAGAACTTTCCCCAACCAGAAGCCTTGGGTGAGCAGTGAAGGCACGCAACTGCTGAGGGAACACAACACTGCTTTTAGATCTGGAGATGCAGAGGCCTACAGCTCGTCCAGGGCTAACCTCGTGATGGTTTGGTGTATAGTGTGGACCCAGGTGTGGCACAGGACAAAAAGCAGATGGTAGGCAGCGATTGGCAAAACAAAGTTCTCTTTACTGAGATGGAAAAACGCAGAGGTACAGGGTGTGAACATTAAAAATTAAAAGGGGAGAAGAACCAGTCTCCAAAAACAGGCTAACAGAAGGATATGATGCAGATAATATTCTAAAGAAAACCAACAGGGGGAACACTCTCAATACCTGTATTAAAACTATAAAGAAAACCAACAGGGAGAACACATCTCAATGACCTGTTCTAAAACTGTAAAGAAAACCAACAGGGAGAACACATCTCAATGACCTGTTCTAAAACTGTAAAGAAAACCAACAGGGAGAACACATCTCAATGACCTGTTCTAAAACTAAAGAAAACCAACAGGGAGAACACATCTCAATGACCTGTTCTAAAACTGTAAAGAAAACCAACAGGGAGAACACATCTCAATGACCTGTTCTAAAACTGTAAAGAAAACCAACAGGGAGAACACATCTCAATGACCTGTTCTAAAACTGTAAAGAAAACCAACAGGGAGAACACATCTCAGTGACCTGTTCTAAAACTAAAGAAAACCAACAGGGAGAACACATCTCAATGACCTGTTCTAAAACTAAAGAAAACCAACCGGGAGAACACATCTCAATGACCTGTTCTAAAACTAAAGAAAACCAACAGGGAGAACACATCTCAATGACCTGTTCTAAAACTGTAAAGAAAACCAACAGGGAGAACACATCTCAATTACCTGTTCTAAAACTATAAAGAAAAACAACAGGGAAAACACTTATCAAAACCGGTGTTAAGTGTCCAATCAAACAGAGCTGAAGCACACACTTACTTTGGGAAACATAGAGAGATTAACCCACAGGGAGTGCAGGGAAGTGGGGACATAAAGGCCCAATCCAATTTCTTATCTTTACCCCTCGTTTTTGAGTGCCACTTGCTTTTCGGCTTGCCCGTAGGAACAGAGTTACAAGTCGTAGTGGTTGAAATCTTCCCCTATGAAATGGGATAACCCTTCAAGACCCTGATACGTCATCAGTAGTATCATAGAAAAGCATGGATGCTCGCGAACTTATACGTTTCACGTGATCAAATAAGTAATAATAAAAAATTAAAAAACAATGCAACAAATTCGCTGATGGACTTTAGTTCAATTTCAGGCATTATATGCCATCAAAGGGGAAAAATGCGACATGGAAATATGTCAAAATGTGGGACTGTCACAAATCAGCATTAACACTAGAACAGCCATGCCTTTTTTACCTACTAAAAGAGCCGTCTCGGGGGTCTCTTTTACAATGCTCAAGCTGCTATTTACACACAACGACCACTAGTTGGCTGCTTGTAAATTAGCCTGCTTCCTACACAGACTGCAAAATAGCTTTATATTAGCTTATCCTGATGTGATTTGGAAAATGTATGGATACTGGGTGGTAGAACGCACATATCTAGGAAAGGTCATGAAAGGTGGGTCCTGAAATGTGATCGAGTGCAAAGATATAAAAAATGTCTTTACTCAAACAAATGACCCCTCATGGCTACATTAAAACAATGTTGTAACATTAGCTAGCTAGTTAGTTATCATCATTTTAAAATCTTTATCATTTGTGGTTTTCTTTTGTTGCTTGTGCGTTCG
Source organism: Nansenia antarctica (assembly GCF_963989245.1). Lineage (NCBI taxonomy): Eukaryota > Metazoa > Chordata > Actinopteri > Argentiniformes > Microstomatidae > Nansenia > Nansenia antarctica. The sequence continues at coordinate 22,343,657 of NC_137688.1, forward strand.
CCACTATCTTGGAGATGATTAGCAAGGCATTCTGGGAGATTTTGCATAACACTCCATTTGAAAAAACTCTGTTTGGAGGGTCATGTAGCTACTAGGTCATGACCCTACCACTTCGCTCTACCACCTCTCCATCCCAACAACAATCGTGACACCCTACCCCTACACGTAAATGTGCAAAACTGAGGTGTAGAGCTAAGTGAAATGGGATTGGGCCAAATTCACTAGTGTCAAACAGGTGCAAGACTTTAGTCCCTGATAATCGGAAACAGGGAATGAGGCAGGCCACCAGAGGGAGGCACCAAGGAGTCGCCAAGGAAAATGCGACTCCGACCGTAACATAACCTGAAGAGGGGCATCAGGAAGGCCAAATCACACCATCAAACCACAAACTGCAGACTGAGGAGCACTTTCAACGCAACTCTAATCCCTGATGCATGTGGCAGGGCATCCAGGCCATCAACCAGCACTGCCTCCCTCCCCGATGAGCTCAACTCTACGCTCGCTTCAACCTGGACAACAAGGAACCAGCCATTAATGCTGAGTACCCCCCAGACATACAGCCCCTCACATTCTCCATCACTGATGTGTGCTGCGCACTGAGCAAGGTGAATGCATGCACGTGTCGTGGAATTCTTTACACAGAAAACGTTTCAATAATGGTCAAAGACTAAATCTGAAATACTTTGAAATAAAATAACAAAGACCAGAGTTGATGGTTCTCCTCAATAAGACTTTATTACAAATAACATAGCCTGAGGCGGTCCATGGATCGTCTAACCTGGGCCTCTCAGCTCATAATCATTTAACAGTTAGAATTCATTGAATATTCATCCTTCTCAGTTTACATCGCTCATATGTAAATTATTCATACCTTATTGGATGTTCGCCACCAGTATCATCCTGGTTCTTCTATCTTATCACAGCTGGGTCACCCCTCTTTTCTCTCATTAGTCCACCCAGAAACACACTGGTGGAGAAGCAACCATTATTTCATAACTAAGGATGTCTCAGTACCGTTCCGTACCACTCTCCATATCCTACAGTCACTGATCATTTCTTATCTACAAACACACAGCTCCTGGGCCCCATAGCCTTTATATCAATACTTCTCTGTGTTGCTATGAATTTCTACTATACAAGGCTGCTGGCCCTGACAGCCTCCCTGGCCATGTGCTCAGGGCGTGCGTTGGGCAGCTGGCCGAGGTCTTCACTAATGGCACTTTTCCACTACAGACCGCATTTGTATCCGAGCCGTGCCGTGCCGTACTTTGAGAAACGCTTCTCCATTATACTGAACGACCCGGGACAAGGAGGAGTTACGTGTCATAAGATTTCCCCCCCCCCCCCGCTATACAGATCAGCGGGGGGAAATGTGTGTCTCCTGACACGTTGAGCACTGTGCTTTTTTTGTTGGTGAACTACCGTAATAAGCCTAAAAAAGTGCAACTTCTCTGCTTTTAGAAACTGTTTGAATTTTTTAGATTGGGCATATAGTTCATGAATTACGGTAGTTTGAAGTATCATGCTTCCTCCATTGAACGGAAAGTCCTATCTATCCCATTCTATGGGCCGGTTTCAGAGACAAGGCTTAAGCCTAGTCCTGGACTAAAAAGCATCTTCAATGGAGATTTTACATTGAAAGTGTGATTTAGTCCAGGACTAGGCTTAAGCCTTGTCTGTGAAACCGGCCCAAAAAAGTGTTTTAGTCTTCCCCCTTTCCACTGGTAATAAGGAATTGGCAAGAATAGATCGATATAAATAGATCAACATAATGCAGCACTATCATGCACAGATCAGCCTTAAAACATATAACGTTAGATATATAACGGTGCGACGTATTTCTACGGAAAGGCTGACTGACGCGGGGCTCATACCATCTCCGCGTTCATTATAGATACGCTTGCAGCAGCGGGTGAACTCCCGGTTCATTGAGTTTATGGTTAAAAGCATATCTTCTCGGGGTGTCAGCGCGGTGGTTCAGGGCTCAAAATGACCGTATACCGATGGTGAAGTTAGCAAAGTAGTATTGTGATTGTACCGCCTTCATAGCCAGTGTTATTCACGGGCAAACACGGTGCCCGGAGGCACCCTTTGCGGGTTAATAACTGTGATCTACCGTGGGTTAGGATAACAATTCAAACGTGTCCGGATAGGGGAGAGGACAGGGAATCTGAAACCATTTGAATGGTGTCGATACGACACTGCTATCACGGTCGACACCGACATTATTTATATATACAGCATATGGATGTTACCTGCCTGTTACCTGCCGCTTTCAGTTCTACAGGACATCGGCATAATAGCGATTTTTTGTTATGCTTGTTGTAAATAAAAGTTCTATGATGCATTGAAATGACATTAAACTAAGATAATACGATGGTTATCATATTTTTTCAAATCTTTATGAATACGTTATTACAGAAACTGTAAGTGACATTTTCCTAGAGCGAAATCTGTTGTGGTATTTAAAAATGGCGGTTAGTGATGAAATCTATGAACATGGGATGACGATTTCCATTGACCAATCAACGGTGTGCAGCGTCACACGTCACACGCAGCCTGGCAAAAAGGTTCCGGCTCTCAAAAAGGTTCCTGCTGATCCAGACCGACAAATGGAAAAGCGCCAAAGAAGCAGGCCAGCCTGGGCTGACCCGGGTCAGCCCTCTAGTGGAAAAGCCCCATAACATGTTAAACCTGTCACTGGCCCAGGTTAAACCTGTCACTGGCCCAGGTTAAACCTGTCACTGGCCCAGGCAGTTGTCCCCACATGCCTCAAGTCAGCAACCATCGTGCCGGTGCCGAAGCATTCTGCTGAAGCGGGCCTGAATGATTTCCGCCCCGTTGCACTCACCCCCATTATCATGAAGTGCTTCAAGGGGTTGGTACTGACTCTCCTTAAAGGCCACCTACCGCCCACACTGGAGCCCCACCAGTTTGGCTACCGCCCGAACGGGTCAACAGAGGATGCCATCTCCATGCACAACACTCCGCCCTGACCCACCTGGACAACAACGACACGTACGCAAGGATGCTGTTCATTGACTTCAGCTCAACACTCAACACCATACAGTAGAGCGCAGTACATCACCGGTGCCCAACTCCCTGCCGTATGGACATCTCTCACCTCAGCCATGGACTGTTTGCCCTCCTCCCATCCGGGAGGTGGTACAGGAGTCTCCGTTCCCGCACCAGCAGGCTCAGTAACAGCTTTTTCCCTGCAGCTGTTACTCTGCTGAACTAAGAATCCCGGCGGTAGCCCAGATGCCCTGGTGTCGGCGGAGGGCGGCAAGCATCATCAAGGATACCTCACACTCCAGCCACGGACTGTTTGATCCCCTACCATCTAAGAGACTCAGGAAGTACAGGATCCTCAGGCCAGGAGCTTCTGTCCCTGCCGCCCCCCCCCCCCCCCCCACCCCACACACACACACATTGCATTGTAATGTTCACAGTGCATTGACAATGACTGGTACATTGGGACACTGTGAACATTCCAATTGACCAATTCTACCGCTGGTTGCACACCCCTGGTCAATGTGATCACTCTTCTTTACCCTTTGTACTACTGCTATTTACAATACTACCTTTACACATAACGCATTATTGCTCAATGCACATTGCACATGCCTCTTGGATATAGCCTCTTTTATACATCTGTACATTACATACTGTACATAAGCTACCTTAACTGTGCATAGCTCATAACTATAATAATAATAATAATAATAATAATAACTTTTATTTGTATAGCGCTTTTCCTGCAAACGTTCATTATATACGGTAATCATAATTTAATTATTTAGTCATTTAAAGGCAATATTAAAAAGATGAGTTGTTAGTCTTGACTAAGGTTTTTCTGAGGTTGCATCCCTAATGTAAACTGGCAGTGCATTCCACAATTTGGGTGTATAACATGAGAATGCAGCCTCACCAAATCTCTTCTTTTGTACATCTTCTTTTGGTACACAGAGAAAACCAGCATCAGAAGACCTGAGAGCTCTATTGGGCTGATATGCTAGCAAAAGGTCTTTTAGATATTCTGGTGCTGTGCCAGTGAGAGCTTTATAAACAAGCAGAAGGATCTTGAAATCTATTCTGAGCTTAACAGGAAGCCAGTGTAGAGTCTCTAAAATAGGAGTTATATGAGCTCTTCTGCTTGTTTTGGTTAAAATTCTCGCTGCTGCATTTTACTATTTTTTTGTTGCATTTTTATACATACACCTAAACTACCGTACACTCCATACTGTACCTATCACTACCATTGTCAATTTGTCATGTTTTTATATCATGTTTTTTTATATCATGTTCTTATATCACTATTTGCGCTTCTGGTTAGATGCTAAACTGCATTTCGTTCTGTTACCAATGGAGGTTGTGCAGATGTACAGTAAATAGATTTTGCCCAACAACAATTGCTTAGCGCATTATGTCCTCTTGTGAGTAGAGGAAGCTGCCAAACAGTTGGGGATAATGTTTTGGCAAATGAGTAATAGTGGAGCCGGCCTGGTGCTGCAGCTGTGCTGTGCTCCAGATTGTCATTGTGACTGGCTCATGAGATAAAAGTTACTAATATTCATGGTCTAACACTTCAGAGAGAGAGGAGGGGGGAGTGGGAGAGGGAGAGAAATAAAGATAAAGAGAGACACACACCAACACACCAGCAAACACACACACACACACACACACACACACACACACACACACACACACAAAAGAGTTCAAGTTTTTTTTTTTTCCCTCTCATGTTTACTCTGCAGATTAGGACCATTGTAAAAAGGCGCAATAGCTGTAATTACATATTTTAGTAGAGTGTTCAGAATACAGCATGTTTCCCCAGGCTGTTTCCCTAGCTACCGTAGCATGGAGATGAAAGGACACAGGCAGGCAGGGAGGAGAGCAGTAAGGCCAGTGAATCAGACGATGTGGAACAGAGTTCATGAGTTCAGGTCTAACCTGAGTCAGGACTTCAAAGCACTGAGATGGGGTGTGTGTATGTCTGTGTGTGTAAGATTATGATTTATAGTAGTGAACTGCAGATAATGCATGGCTCACGGCATATATGGCTAGCTGTGTGGATTAGGGTCAAACCAGGTTGAAATACCATTGATTTGAATGAGCATTGCTCAAAGAGGCACATCACCAATTTCACACACACACACACACACACACACACACGCACACACACACACACACACACACAGACACACACACACACACACACACACACACACACACACACACACACACACAGAGGCATCGGGGGTGGGGGGGTTGTTTACAGCAACAAGGACTGGTGGTGTCGAGAGAGAGAGAGAGAGAGAGAGAGAGAGAGAGAGAGAGAGAAAGAGAGAGAGAGAGAGAGAGAGAGAGAGAGAGAGAGAGAGAGAGAGAGAAAGAGAGAGAGAGAGAGAGAGAGAGAGAGAGAGAGAGAGAGAGAAAGAGAGAAAGAGAGAGAGAGGGAGGGAGGCCGTTTTGACTGCTGTTGACACTGAAACAGGACCGGGACAATGGAGCGAAAGAGCAGTCTATGTACAGTCTATGTATAGTGTGTGCGTGCGTGTGTGTTAACATTCCCTACAACTTGGTTTGTTGTTTTAGGTGGTAGAGTAGATTCTCTCTGCAGGCTCCACAGTGGCATATGTGCCAGGGCTTCAGAGCTGGGGGGTAAACAGCCTCCTAGGCAGCCAGGAAGCAAACATCTGAGAGGCCCAGGAACCATCTGCACAGACGGCAGATGCTGTGGCACACTCCAGACATCACCCTCAGCTGCACCAGGCCAACCCCCCCTCCCATCCACCCCTACCTGGTCAAGCCCAAAGAGTCAAAGACACACAGGGCACACGCACGCACGCACGCACGCTCTTTAGAACATATAGATTGGATTTGCTTTGTTCATTACGATTTATTTGTTTGTTTGTTTGTTTGTTTAAACAGGTCAGGGGGTACTAAAAAGATATTGCATCTCCGATCAGTATCCATTTTTGGTCAAAATCTTTGAAATTCTCAACTTGACAAATATCGTAAAAGCAGAGTATCACTGGACTACTATTAAATCATATTACTATAAGATATTAGTATTAAAACATGGCGATATCACTAAAAATTAGGAGAACATACTGGTATATGAAGTAAGAATATGAGATACATACACATATATTAATATATTTGATACTTTTGGAGTACAGCCCGGCTAAGTATTTAAACAGAAGTTTCTAAAGTGTAATGTGTGGCATCAGGACCTCAGAGTTGCTGCACAAACTATTTAGAGAGAGAAAGAAATATCAAGAAAGTTATATTATGATCCCTGGTGGAAATGGATACACTGTACATAATATCCTGTAGTACAGGAAATGAAGTTGCAACGGGTTGGAGCGAATCCTCATATCTGTTCTAAACTTAGGGTGAGGGTTGACATCTGGGAAACTTCCAAAGCTGTAATAAGGAGAGGTAAAGTAAGCCCAGTCCAGTCTCAGCATTGGGCCAATCTTGACAGATATCTAATTAACAAGTACTCTGTGGATAATAACCTAAACATGATGGGGTTAATGGCCATCGTTAAAAAAAGATTAATTTATATTCAACCTTATCTCAGGTTTGTGCACAGGTTAATTATATTTCCAGCCTTTCAGGCTATTTCAAAAGTACGAGCAACCAGATTACCGAAATGAAGAATCATCAAGATCTTGATACAGAGCGGGTCACTTTCAATCCTTGTGTGCCACAGTGGGTATCATTATCACCAGGGAGAGAACAGAGGGGCCTAAACTCAGAATAGCTAGGACTAGCATTTCTCGAGGCCAAAAGTGACATAATTGGGTAACAGCAGTTATTGATTGACAGCTCTTACCAGGTCTGGCCACTAAAGGCTTCTCTCCATTACCGACTTGGAATATCAACTATTCGTGCATGGTTAAGTGGTGCAAGAACGAGAGACAAACTATTTCACTTAAGCCAATTCCCATCCGATTAAAGGTGTGAAATGGTGTGAGAATGGTCAGGGACTGCTCTTCTGGGACACAACAGTAAGTAGCAGAAACTCTTCGAGGTTGAGGTTGACTCCGAAGCGAAGAACATGTCATGAAAATGTGCATCAGTTTACATCAAGTAAAGGTCTTGAAGTGGGAGAGAGGAAGAGGGCAATACAGCTCTGTATGAATTAACCTTCTAACTATCCGGACTCAAAAGAGAGGTGAATTTCCATTGGCAATTCAGGAATTAAGACTCTGGCACTACAAAGTGTTTTTTGAAGTTCAGAGGTGACATTCTGAATGTGTTGGGTCAAGGACTTAGGAATTAGGTCAAAGGCTTCTAACCTTTTCATCCGATCAAATCATCAGCCTCACAAAGGGTTTTTCTAAGGGATTTAAACTTAATAGAAATCCAATTTCGCTCGATATCCTTTGGTTTTTGGAAAAGATTGGTGCCGCATTAGGTTTTTAACTTTGATATGGTCCCTGCCATGTGTAATATGTGATGAGGGTGCTAACGACAAGGTGTGATGATTAGAGGTATTGATTAATCCCCACTGCATTTCTCGTCTCAAACACAAACAACTATGACATGATGATATTGGGTGTTATTATGCTAATATTGTCTCAACTTGAAACAGAGGTGTTGAAACGACCAAGCTTACATCCTGTCTGATATACACACAAACATAAGAAAAATTGTCATACAATCAAACAGGAGGGAGACGTGACAGGTGACAGGTGACCTACACCATACATTAAGGATGGTTTATGCCCTAAATTATTCATGGTTTATGTCAGAGATTATCTATTTTGAGAACATTTGTGGTTTCATCTCGAACATGACCCCATTCACTGAGCAAAACAGTGACTTTTTGAACTCCACAACTCTTAACAACTGAAGACAATCAAACCACATGTTGAGGAGTTTGGTAATCACCAGACCTGGGTCCGAACAGCATTTGAAAAAGCGTTCGCTTGGCCCTGCCTCTACCAGATGGGAATGGTTTGCAATTTTGAGACTCCACAGAAAAATATTTGAACCCAGGTTTGGTAACCACACTTGATGTTAGCTTAGCTGTTCAGCATGCTAGTAGTAGGTCACAGAATGCAACACACAAATACTGATAGATTTGCGTCCATAGGTGAAAACATCTACAGAATCATGATCATTTGTCAAAGCTGACCCTGGTGGGAAATATGATATTTTGACCCCATAATGCAGATATGATCTGTAAAGGGCTCTGCACACAGCGTGCGATTTCTGTTGCGCGTCAACATTCCATTTTGAAGTTTGAATGGAAGTCTATGAGAACATCGCATTTCAACACACACAGCCCCGATTTTAATCGCATGGCGAAAATTCGATTCCATTCATTTTGAATGGGAAAAAGCACAAATTTGACAGTGCGACAAAACTCGCACGCCGTGTGCTTTGTCCATGATGTATGATCATGTTTTTAATTGGATCTTCAGCATGTTTTCTCAAATATCGTCAGTCTGTGCGTAAGAGGCATGCTGTATTCATCTGTCTCATCAAAGCTTGCATAAAGGCTATTCATCTACAGCTGTATTGAAACTCCCTTCACATTGGAAGCTAGACTATATAGCCTGCCTCTATATCACAGTTCTTCTAGTACTACACAACACATTTCACAAAATTAGTCTGGGTGTACAATATAAGGGGCGTCTTCGAAGAGTCTATTGTTACAGCCTTGTAATGATTTCCTAGTGCTCCAACTGCACAGCAACAAAGGTATCATGCCATTTCAATAAGGGGTTTATTCATGACTGAACTAGACACAAAGAGCCTCTTCTGCTGCATTTGACAGTAAAAAAAAAAAAACTGTCCTATTTGCATTTTAAAAGAACACCTGTGATGGGCATACATTTGGTGTTGTGAATGTGAACCACACTGTGCTAATGGACTGACATTTCTGTGTCACTTGACTCCTTTCAGAGCAAGCTTTTGGAGCGTCAAGACCGACCGTCACGACTGAGCGTCACGACCGAGCGTCACGACCGAGCGTCTGCGTTGCCATACCCCGGTCACCTGCATAGTGAAGTAACCCAGTTACCAGCAGCCAGTGAGAGGGGGTATGTGTTAATACAGATGTGTGTTTGGGGGCACACCGTAGAAGTCCCTGGGGGCTGCCCATACACACTCTTTCTACGTTATCCCTTTTTATTGAATAATACCAACTCTCTGGAACAGTGCCCGAAAAGTTGATCCCTCCCCCATGGGTGACAGAGGTAATTCAATTCCATTCTATTTCCTCTGTTCTCTTCATCTCGGGCAATATTGTCTGACAATTTGTAAGAGATTTCCCAACCTGTACTTAGGGGGCAGCGGTTGACCCTGAGTGCTTGACTTTGAGGCTCCCCTGAGTCTTAGATGAGTGAAAGACAGCGCATGTCTCTTCACAAAGGTATATGTGCATGCGTGTGCGTGCATGCGAATATGTGTACTTGTGTGTGTGTGTGTGTGTGTGTGTGTCTGTGTGTGTGTAGATGCAGGCTAGCAGGGGACAAGGGCAAGAGTCTTGTTCAGACATCTGACATCAAAAAGGTTAATGTTGACGGTGCCAAACAGCACTACAACCGTGGTACTAGTTAAGCTGACAAACAGATACTAACCAAAACCAAAACAATAGGTTTTTAGTAAGCTATGCAGCACTCAACTCACTTTAACGTCATAGTATATATCATGATTATCATACAATATCTGATCTCAAGCTAGTGCTGCGCTTTGTATCACCAATAAGAATATGCACCAATAAAAACATAGCCAAACTTCAAACATCTGGACAACAGTGATTTCGACAACTTCATTTCCCCCCCCAGGTCAATGACCGTGCTATTTTCTCACCCGATATACAACACATGCCGCCACACTCTGGAAGAGAGCTTTGTGTTTTAGTAGGCAGCGCACACAACATGAAAGGACTGGGAAGGGAAGACCGGGAAGACTTCTTTTACACATTGCTAATAGAGCTCTCATAGGTTAGGCGCTGCACTGAGCTGGGCTGCAGAGGAGCGAACCCCCTGTCAAGCTATGACAAGGCATTATACTGCTAATTAGCTCCCTTTCTTCTTTTGAAGATGCACATCTGCAAAACAGCAGAGAGAAGAAGCCTCAACCGAGCTTCCTGATCTGCTCCAGCAACCTGGAGGACAACATAAATGAATTAATAATGGTCTTTATCAAGGCCTTGGAAGAATGTGGTCTAATTACAGTGTGTTTGCATGGTAGACCAATGAATATTGCAAACAAGAAAAGGTTAACTTTCATTTAATTGTGGATTATCATGGGACTATCATGGGACTAAATGTTGTGGACTTTGCTCTGCTCTGCAGTTCTATATTAGCCTGTTAGCATACTGGCTGTTCCAGCTATTATTCTGACTCGTGACGGGTGACAGGTCATGAATAACGTGCCGCCCCCCCCCCCCGGTAGAACAGCTATGACCTTTACTAATTTGTAGCCCTGGGGCATAAACAAACCCTAAACATACAGTGCATCAACATTACAGGAAACAAAACATGACCTCGCTCTGCTCTGCAGTACAACAACCTACCGTTTGTGTGAAAATCCAGGGCTTGAGTTGAGAGTACCCCTATTTACACAATGCACAGTTGGTAACCCCACCCCCATCCCCCCCACACACACACTTCCTCACCCCCTCCTCTTCCCTCCGATCGAGGTTGGAAAACACAGCTAATTAAGATATGTATTAGTCCTCGCATGCAACTCGGATGACTAATGATAGTAAAAAGAGAGCGGTTCCTACTCCGAGCGTCATCGCGGCCGCCATTACTCTATCATCCTGACACCCAGGTGTCTCTGTGCTCAACGGGACGGGCCCCCAACGCTGTGTCCTGTCATTCTCAGGGTATTTATATCAAGCACAAATAATTGACACTGATGGAGTGCCAATCTCCCCCTTCACGTTAGAGAGCCGAATTTGTCTTCTGTGTGTCAGACATGCTGAGAAGAAACCGAAGACCAAACAGAAGGAGATTCTGAAGCTGTGGTGCTCATAGGGCGGGGGGGGGGGCGGGGGGGGAACTGAAGGCATTTCACATAAGTGGATTGGGTTTACGTGAGGATGACACTGGCTGTTTGTCAAAGACCCCCGCGATTAGATCAGGTGGAATATGAAAGGTGTGTGCCATTCATTCATCCAGCATCTCTTATTGACGTTGTTGTGCCGGTTTGGGTTATTGCACACCTGAGGTTGAGATCAACGATATGAGGGATTTCCTCTGGTTCATTCATGCAAAAAAAAAGTATTTTTGTGTTGAATAATTCCCTTTCCTGGAGCAGGAGACCCCCCCCCCCCCCCCTCGCCGTCACCTTCTCCATCTCAGACATAGATTCTTAATATGGATGCTCCTCTGCTACAGGGGGAGAAGGGGGTGTCCTCTCCATGTGGGACTCTCTATGGAGGCTAGGCAGATCCCCAGAGAGACAGGACAGCGAGCTAACGTTAGCATCGCTAGCAATGCTCTCTCCTTTATCTCCTCACTCTTCTGCAGTGACGGCTAGTCAGGCGCCCTGTGGCTAATAATAGGCTTGCATTCATGTAAAGGGTATGGGGAGCCTGATTTCCATGGAGCTATTAAATCTTCCCAGCACTTAGCGTCTCCTCAGCTAATAAACACTGACAGCTGTGGCCTAATGGTCCAGCCGCCAGAACTCACGACAGCACCGCACAACAATTAATTAGCAATTTTGTGGGTCTATACTAGGTTCTTGTCAAGGAGCCCTCTTTTTTAAAGGGGGAGACCATTCAGTTATTTGTGGGCCAGTTACAGCTTGCTGTAATTTGACGAGATGCGGATATGACATCGTACACATGTCAGAAAGGACCTCATTTGATCTATGAGTGGTAAGCATTTAAAAATGCCAATGTTTTGTAGGGCTTACGTATAAAGAGTAAAGGTTAGGCAGAGGTTAATAAAATCTCTATGCATTACACCATTTAATTTTAGGACTCTCAATATCTCTTTGTTCATGAGTATTAAAGAACACTTTGTTGCAGTTGGAGACACTTCTTTCTACTTGACAGTTTGCTGCGAAGGTAACCATGACATTAACAGACTGGGTCGTCTGGGCAGAATTTGTTTGACAAATGTGTAAATATGGTTTTATGGTCAGACTGGCTAAGCCCAGTGTAAATGACCAGAGCCTCAGAAAGAGAATGGATCCTTGAAAAAGTCATTACTTTAGCAACACCCAAGGTTTATACTTTATTTCTCTCCGCTGAACAGCCACGCTATTCCTTCTCTTCATCATTCACGCTAATAGCTTTACATAAAAAGTCTTCTTTCTTCATATCAAATACATCAATACAAAATCCTTGCACCGGCGGCGAGATGTATAAATTATAACAACACAATTCTGTCGATTTGATGGGTGGTATTGCATGAAAAGTTAGTGTCATTACATTTTAAATTACACTTTACGAACAATTATTGCTTCACACCCATTCACAAGACTTAAACCTTTCAGACAGAAAACACCCCCCACATCCCTCTGACTGAGATAGGCTCTCCTATCTGAGACGAGGAGTAAGAGGCTCTTTCTCTTGATGCCCAGGCACTCAGTAAATCTTGACGTGCATGGATGGAATGCCTCTGACAGAAGGTCTGAAATCTATTGTAGGGAACAGGGGGCTTGCTGGATGGGGGAGATTTATACTGTGTTATACAGAGTGCTCACTCTATTAAGTTTAATTGGGTCGGGCCTGCACAGCTCTTCAGCCTATCAGAACTACAATAACCACACAGTGTAAGGTAGCGATTGAGAAAAGTAAAGCGGTGAGGGGATATTTACTTTTCCCCACACAGCCCAACACATGAAAACAGTGAAAAATGCTCCATAGAAAGATTACACTAAATATGTAGATGTCTTGGCTAATGTTCTGTATAAAGTACAATTTGTTGTTGTGCATTACAGAGAACCCCACTGTGCATTTCTAGGGCTGCAATGTCTTACTCAAAGACATTAGAGCCCTATGAAGATATCTGTGTCTGTATTCAGAGAGCTGACCGGTGGTGCATTTACATTTTAATCATTTAGCAGACACTTTTATCCAAAGCAACACACAATTAGAGATTACAGGGACAGTCTCCCTGGAGCAATATACCACTAAGTGCCTTCCTCAAGGGCACACTAGTGGTGGGGTTCAAACTCATGACCTTCTAATCACCAGTCCAACTCACTATCCATTAGGCCACCACTAGGCCAAGTGCCAATCACTCACAGCACAAGGACCTTGGTACAGACAGACCATGACTGTATCGGTAACATTAGGGCAACACACATAAAACTCGAGTAGCCAAACTGCTCAACCAACTAATAATATATACAGTAATAATACAGTATATAACATCATTTGAATACTGTATAGAGACAGTAAAGTGCTGGGTCCAACAGTCATCTCAAAGCCAGCTGTTAGGTGAAGTGTATTATTTAAATAGCGGAGGAGAAGAAGAAGACGAAGAAGAAGACTTCTGCAGCAGCGCGCTGCAGGAGTTTGGAAACTCCATCTCTCCAGCTGTCTCCTCCCAGTCCCTGTGTTGATGCATGTGGAATAATGGCCTATAATTTACCAGGACTCGACAGCATAAATATGCACTTGTTTTGTTATTGTCAACTGCCCCTGAGCTCGGAATAAGATTTGAAGTGTTTGTATCGTGGGGCTTTTCACAGTTTGTGCAAAAACACAATATAGAAATGAGTGTGGTAATGTTTAAATTGAGCATAATTTCTGCTTTGTAATTAGAAGATTCCAATTAGATTGGAAAAGATTTGATTGGAAAGACGTTTTTCACGGTCAGTAATAGTAGATATTTTGGACATCGGGTTACAATTGGCTGCATGTACAGGTACAGTACCCGGTGTGGGAGAATTAGCTGAGAGTCTGTTGATGTGTACCTCCCTCAGGTTACAACAAGCTCCTAATTAAATATGGAAAAGCGGGTCAGAGGGAACCCTGCCAGTGTTTCTTTTTGAACGTTGTGTTTCTCTCTAAACATTTGCTTTCTGTGTTACACTTTCTATTAGCTCCCAGATTTATGTATTGCAAATGCACCCTCAGGCTTATTTGGCTGATTACAGCAACCTTATTTTAATGGGGTTGACTCCAGTAGCAGGATGCTGCGCTGCGATCACTCTGGTCTGCTTTACAGTACACAAGGACATTCCAACAAACACAACATAACACCAACTATTCTTGCTGCTGTCCATGGCAACCCAAGGCAAGACACTGCAGTGAAAATGTGTTTGTAAAAACGCAGAGGAGCACAGTTGGAGCATTAGCAGCAAGGAGCCCCTGTTGCAGTCTATAATTACACTTGTCTACTCTATGGAGAGGAGAGAGTTAGCACTGGCTCCCAAGGGGGAAGACTTACCCGGTTGGACATCTATAACACTGGCCTGTCTCTCGGCGGGGAACAGGACCTTCGGGGGTCTGGCTGTGAGGAGAGCTGCAAAAAGAACAAGCACACATGAAAGATAGGAATTACAGAGGGGGAGAAAATCAACATATTGTTGTGTTGGCGATTATACAGCTTGTCACACAGAGGAATGTGGTCCGTGTCGTCACTAATCCATGAATATATATATATATATATATATAATAATAATAATAATAAAAATACATATTTTTAGCGTTTTTCAGTACAGAAAACTGTTCCCCAAATACAGTAACATTTCCAAATATCATCATAGGACATGTAATCAGTTAGTCTGTGGGAACTCAGGTATCTTGGAGAGGGGTACTGGATACTATCATTCTAAAGCATACGAATGTAATCTTTTTGAAAGATATTGTGGATATTATCACACATATGTATCACACACACACACACACACACACACACACACACACACATTTAATATCTCTATTTGCGTTCACATTTTACAATAAAATTCTTGAACACAAACAGTATTAGTTGCACCAGCATAGGACACTCGATAATTCAAGCTTTACATCTGTCTATGGGTACAGGTAGCAGCGTCTCCTCCATATGTGGCGGCTGCCAATTATTGCTGATATTGAGCAGAATTTTGCCACGGCCTTTGCTTTAGGCTTGGGAATTCCTGCCATCTGCAACCCCCTGACGACTAGTCTGTGGACATTACCAAGGCTTCCAAATATAAACACTAATAGTTTACATTTGTACCCAAGCTGTACAATGGCATCTTTGAGTGGATGGTACTTCACAACTTTGGTAAGAAAGGCCTCTTCTAGGCTATAGTCAAACGCGCAACCCACTTCCAAAATGATGACCTCTCTACTGTCCTCATCGACAACAATAACATCTGGTGTATTGGCTGCAACATTTGAAAAATAGTCATATTCATTATTGCACAGGTTGAACATGGTAGTTGAGACACGTGTGTGTTTATAGGTTTTAACAGAGGGTGTAACATATGAGAGCATGTCCTTAACTAGCAAGTCAACAATTCTATCATGCCTAGCAATGTACATGCCTTTATATACAAAGCAGCCATTCAGAATATGTGACAGGGACTCAGTGATTGAATTCTGATCATGGTGCAGACAGTGGGGAGAGAATGTGTTAGGGTACCACAGAGAGAGATTGAGTCTAGTTGGAAGGACCTGTAATCTAGCTTTAACTGCAAAAGTGACTATATCCTCATCTACTGCATGGTTCTTAAATATTGAGTGAGAAACAGAATGATCAGTAGTAGGGAGGCAAGCTAGCTTTCCCTGTAGTTTTAAACCAGTCCAGTGTTGTTGCTGTCTTTGGTGCTGTAACCTAACAAGGTACCTTCGTGCATGGTCTGGTGACAAATGATGTTCTATGTCAATAACAGTAGCCCTTACTGAGGTTGAACAGTCAGTTATAAAATTCACACACACACACACACACACACACACACACACACACACACACACACACACACACACTCTCTCTCTCTCAGCCTGAGAGCAGAAGTGAAAAAATTGTAAATTGCGTAACACTACAGACCTCGAGACAGACCATTTTATTACCAAGACTGTTAGCAGAGTGTGGGATACAGAAGTGAGCTGAATAGTCGTGGTCCACTTTGATAATGTGTAAACCCAGTTGTTGTCATTCCTGCCCTATTCATGGTTCTTTTCTAGTCTCCTTATGGTTCTCTCACCCAATGTGAAAAGGTTGATTATGTCAAGCAGACAGATAACAACCCAGTGTTTAATGACTCTAATGTGCAGTACAGAATGATATGAGCAGGAAGCCCTCATCTCCACAAAATGATAATCAACATAAAAAGTGCATTGTACTGTAGATTGTCATTCAAACGAGTATCTTCAGCCAAATGTTACAGATTTCATTTATTCCTCTTGTGAGGCTGCTGAGAGAATATAACACACTGTAAAATAGAACTGCACTAATGTAAGAAACGCATGACAAGCTCCACATATCCATGACGCATATTGTTCTTGTTTTTTCAACAGATGTCTTTGTGCGACTATTATCTCTTTTGCCAGAGCATCAAAGCATATATAAGAAACAACTTGTTAAGTGGGATTAGTTTATTGTTTGTTGTTGTTGCATAGTCTCTGAACTTATCACACCGCTTGACTATCGGAGCATTACGTAAATACATCCAAATCATGTTGTTCTCACGCCTCCTTTGAAACGTCTTGAGAATTTTTGAATTTTTTATTTGGAATGTGCTTGCAATTTTAAAGAAAGAACCCTCCTCCTCCTCCACGTCCATAGTTGGCAATCCTTGTACAGTATTTCAGCAAGAACCCAGTGGACAAAACTCACAGTATGCAATGTTCAGATCACGTTAGCACTGTACTGTGTAGAGTATATTAAAACTACTATATTCAAACTAAAGTGCCCAGTCAGTGAAAATGTTGACTCTGCATTTACACACCACTACTAATGACCAATAGAAAACAAGGTTCCCTGTTCTGCCTATCTAGCAGAGCGCAGTTTACTGGGTCCATTCACTGTGAGAATAGGGGCCCAAACCCTCAGAGTAACCTTCAATTCAAGGAGAGAGAAGAAATTGTATGTTATGAAAATTCTTATCTTTTTAGGCCCCCACTTAATTTTGTCTCTCCACTGTATGAGGAAAGCGCGGGAGTGAGGGATGAAACAGGGTCCCCTCATCCATCTTGGGGGGACAGCCGCAGCTTTAGCATGCAAATGAAAGCTATCATTCTTGTCAAGCTAGGGAGCCCGAGCGCATGCCTGCAGACCCACAGCCACTTAATATTCTCTATCCGGCAAGACCACCCTCTCTATGTTTCGGCCACTGTCCCTGCGCTGCGGCCCCCGTGCAGCAGTCCACCTGCGGCCAGACCCCTATCTCCGCTGCCACCTTGCTCCTAAGAGCCCCCCCCCCCCTACCTTAGCTCTACAGCCACTCTCCGCAGAGAGAGGGAGAGATAACACACATTCTGACAGACAAATTAAGTATTAACATAATATTTGTAATTAAGTAAGTAAGTAAAGCTTTATTTATATAGCGCCTTTCGTACATTTTATGGTGCCATGCCTTAATCATTAATATTTTTCAAAGTGATGGAGCAAAAAACACTGTAGCCATGGATGCAGAATGTTTGTTGTTTGTGTGCAATGTTAACACACTGCATGGACTCATCCTCTCCCACAGCTGTAGTAGTACGACTCGTATGCAAATGTACATTCCATCCAAGAATTACAAAGAAAGAAGCCCCAATATACTCTGAAGAAAGTCCATATTACATTTACATTTTTGGCATTTATCAGACGCCTTATTCCAAAGCGACTTACAATAAATACATTTGACGAAGCAAGTGAATCAACAATCCACCAGTCGTATCAGGAAGAGTAATCTAGCTCAGGCCCGGGGCCATTGGCAGTCTCAGTGATAAAAGGAAAAAAAAAATCTTTAAAAAAAATAAATATATATAGACACCGGAGAACAGAGAGACAGTACAAGGGGGGCAGTAGAAGTCATAGGGGACACAGTAGAGGGGAAAAGCGGGTGTCTCAGGAGACGCAGTGCTGGGGGGTAGTGGATGTCTCAGGCATCACTCCTTCCTCTAGGAAATTGTTAGTATGTTTAGCTTTTAAAGATGTAAGAAATAGAAGAAGTATGTTAAGAAATACTCCAATATTACGGTATTTCCGTAAGATCTTACAGCCCGCCACCCTCATAGATTGAAGAGCTCCTGTTGCAATATTCAGCATATTAATGTGTGTTTGTATCCACTTTGCTAATGCAATACACAGAGACTCTGAGCTTTCATGTACTTTAAATGGACTCAGAGTAAAATGTTCATAACACCATTGAAGCAATAGTGTGTGTGATGTTTTACATTGGCCTCCAATAAACATGACAAAAAATACCAGCCAAGTGTGTTGTCACAGCAGCTGGGTGAGTAAGTGGTCAAATGATATGGAACATCTCAAAGGGCCGCCGCTAGTGAGAGCCAGCTATGTGCACCACTGAGAAAGAAATATATATTTTCCCCCGTCTCCCAACTCAAGGCATTGACTGATCTCACAGTGAGAATAAAGTCAAGTAAAATGATTTTTTTGGGCCGTTATGGAGAAGTCAAGCCAACACTGGGACTATTTGGCACTATTGGCACTATTGGGATCAAAAAAGGGTTGGCCTATGCACTTTAATTTGGATACTTACAGACAATGAGGAAATAAAATACTCATGTAGAGTAGCTCAAATGGGAGGGTCTATTTTTGCATTAAACTAAAGATTGTGTGGTTGAAGAGAGGAAATTGATTAACATTATATCATGAACCAACCAGCCAACACCCAAGCCAAAATATAATGTGAGGAATAAGGAGCAAGAGCTTTTAAATCACATAAACATACTTTTCTTTTCTCCAAAATAATTGTCTACATTATTTCTTGTCATCCTACCATAATATTATGATCCCTTGTCAATTGTGTGTACATACAAACCTCATCAACATCCTAGTACCTAGTAACTACAGATTAACTTTATTTCAGATGATAGTTTATAACCATGTCAATGGTAGGTTGCTACCATAAACTAAAACATTGTTTGATCACAGGCAACAGTATCACAGGAAATAGACACAGACTCAAGGATAATAATCCATGAGAGCCATTTGCGATAAAATAAATAGTACTGTATTTGACCTAATAAATAGTACTGTATTTGACCTCATTGTATGACATAGCTCTCTTTTTGAATCAACATGTTTTTCACAACAATAGTTATTGTAATGTTAATGTCAAGTATTTAGGCTACACATACAGTTTCTGACGCATTACTTTCCAGAGGGTACAGCTGGGGAGAACTAAGTGTATTGTGAAGTGGAATTATGCTGGGTCTATACAGTATGGCAGGAACAATGAAAGAGCAACGAGCGGTCTGAATGTGTTTCACGAAGCAGACTCTTAATGATGAGTGCAACAGTCACACAGTCACTCCTTCCATCGTTTAGTTTCAAAACACAATCTGTCTAGAGCCATCTTGTCTGTTACACTGCATTCACTTGACCCTGACCTCTGAATAGAACTGCTTATCTTATTACTTTCCACATCCAATTCTGCTTATTCGTCACGTAATCTTTGTCTATTGTATTTTTAGTAATGACTATGGAATGGGGATTCCTTTGAAACATCTGCGATGTTTCTGTCTTTGTCAGGTTCAACAATCTGCTTGGGTTGGATTTTTGCCTCCACAGAGGTCTAGAGAGATCTGGAGACAGGGGGATATGTGCAGGCTTGATATCATCTTGCTACCGACATCATAACACACCAATAGACAAGGACAATCAAATGACGTCTCAAATATGTCTACAAAGATAACATTGTGCTTCGTGAACACACACACACCTTTCCTCACATTCCTACAAAGTCCAACTACAGTATAGTTAAACCTCCCTGGAGTAAGTTTTACAGTAGGTTTCATGTTTCAATATGGCTATACTGTAGTTAGGTTCTGGTATAGTTTAAAGTGATTCCTTCTACTTCTTCTAAAACAGTGTTTAAACAATGGTTAAATGCACCATATGCAGGGTTGCACCCTCTTTTCATTGCAATGGGACAATTCAGAACCGTGTCTACTCCTCTCTCCCACCCCAACTAAACCATTTTTAACAGAATATGTCAATAATTTATCCAGCGAATCTTAGTTACATGACCTTGAAACTAGCAAAGGACCTGTGTGGTTGAAATACAGTCTTTAGTTTGGACATGTGCATGGAAACATCAACACAGAAATGAGCCAGCCAGCGAAGAAACTCACATTCGCTAAGCAGAGTTTCAAACAAATCTCCTCATTCCCCAAACAAACGTCAGACAAGGCTGTAGTGTTAAACCAGACGATTACTAGGAGAAATCATCAGAATACATGACAAACTTATTTGCACACAAAAGGCTTCCAGCACTGACAAATGCTTGTGGCTCCCAGACAATAGGTAGCCAAAGACCCACACACATGCAAGTCAGAGATGTACACGCCCATAGCAAGTGGGTGCTAGCGGGTGCTAATGCCAATGCATCATAAGTAATGAATCAGCAAGGTTCTTTAGTCACATTTTTCAAGGGGAAAACGTTACATATTGTACCTTCACGTATGAGCTCTGACGATGAAGAGTCAATGTCGTTTTCAAAAGTTTTCAGTTAGCTATTAAGATTCTGCCATCACCTGCTCTAGGCGAGATATAATGAGCCTTGATAAGTTACACTAGTTACTTGAAATAAATAAATAAATCCGATTTTTTTTCCAAGCCTGAAGTGATCTGGGATAATTACTTAATCTCCATTGGTGGATGTGGCCCCTGGTCTCTGGTTGGTCTGAGCGGCGGGGAGGCCTCCTGTGTGGATTAAGATAGTAATGAGGTCATCTTAATCACTGAGGGAGCGTTGGCACTTGACAGGTAGGTGTACCGCTCAAATACCATCAGGCGAAGCATTATGCTCTCCATGTCCTCAAATTAGAGCTCTAATCAGCAATATTAAATATCTGCACAATAAACCACATAATAACACTTCAATGTAAATCTAAAAATAGTCTGCCTTGTTGTGTCTGAAATGAGCCCAAACAAAGACTGAAATGACATCTTTCCATAGGAAAATCAAATCAACCAACACAACCGTTTCTACCCATGGACCATCAGAACACTGAACAGTAGACATAAGACATGTTCATAAATGTTTATCTTATATGTGTATATGTTTGTGAATATGTGAATATGTTTTCTGTGTTTTTTTGCACCTTCGGAAGAGCCACTACAATTTCATTGTATAGGCAACTGTACAACGACAATAAAGACTATTCTATTCTATTCTATAAGGTACTGCTACTGCTTCCTCAGAAAGAGGGCGTCTTAATTTATTCTTTTACTTAAACAACTGAACACTAAAATGGACACTTGTTTACCCTCGCAGAGCATCCCTCAAGCGTAAGATATTCCAAGCAAATGGCAACTTGCAGGTGATCAATGCCTTTAATGTGACTTGTAGTGATTTTTTTAAAAGGTAAATGCAACCGAACTGATGTTCCTTGGTCGGAGTGTCTGATCCGAAGCAAACTCGTGCGAACGGCTTTGATTTAATGAGCAAACAATTTGGCAGTATCATTATTGTCTGGGTCAAGTAATGATCAAAAGATGGTTATTGATCAGGAAAAATCATTACCTTGGAGGCTTATTGCAGCCTTGTGTGACTAACCTTTCGTTGTCCCCTGCCTCATGGGGACTTAACTGTGACATCGCTCTCAGGGTAGGAGAAGAAGCCCTGACCAACAATGCAAATAGGTCATCCTCTGGTCTGATAGATAATCCTATACCGTCATTGTGCATAACATTGCACGCTGCACTTTCTCTGCATTTTATTGTGAAGATGTCAGCTCCACAAAGAAGGCAACAACCTTTACTGTTATAGCTTATGACCACCTATAAATCTCCAAATTATCTTTTATGGAGCTGTTTATGCATTATAGACTGAGGAAGCTTCACCGATCGATAAAACGTCATTTGGGAAAGATGTTTATTCGCAGAAAATGTAATAGCAGAGGGCTACATGGGGAGTGCTACCGCTGGGCAGGCAAGCCTTGGGGGACACCTGTATGACTCTCAGAAGATACTCAGTTACTATAAAAGATGACAGACTGTCAGTTCCATGTCCTCAGTCCTCACAGTACCTCTGGGAGGCCTGTGAAATTAGTGGGGATAAAACAGGTCGTCATGGTCATTGTTTTTCCCTTCGCATGGGTTTTTGCAAGCACTTCATTTAAGAGCTTGAAAGCATGAGGTGGGCAGCATATAGTTTCAACAAGCTTCTGTAATTCAAGCACTCTGGTACAGGAGTTACACTGATGTAGTAAGGGACGTTCAATCAATCTCTCCCTCCATCTCCCTCTATCTGTATAGAATGTGTGTCTGTTTCTCTCTCTCTCTCTCTCTCACACCCACGCACACAAGTATTTTTAAAATAAAATTTTAAAATGATTTGAAATGTGGACTGCACTCTCATTATATTAAACAATCTCAAAACCTCTGCTGTAGATATCTGCAAACTTCAGACAATATAATATATATTATATATATATATATATTATATAAATATCTACATGCATTAGTAGCCTATAATAACATT
This sequence comes from Nansenia antarctica, assembly GCF_963989245.1. Classification (NCBI taxonomy): domain Eukaryota; kingdom Metazoa; phylum Chordata; class Actinopteri; order Argentiniformes; family Microstomatidae; genus Nansenia; species Nansenia antarctica. The sequence continues at coordinate 22,366,241 of NC_137688.1, forward strand.
CATTTCAGTTGTGATTACTGCAAATATAAATGTCAACAACATCCTTGTCTCACCGTCATTAAAATGTATACAATGTTTGAGCAAGAATCAGCATTTTTAACTGCCACTGTTGCAAGGAACAATGCTCATTATATAGAACAAAAAAACAAAGAAACACACACACACACACACACACACACACACACACACACGCAATAGACAGGGCTTGCAATGGGTAGACTCTAAATTTCGTTGTTTGGTACCTGTACTGTAGCAATGACAATAAAGACCATTCATTCATTCATTCATTCATTCATAATGAAAAGTGACTTCTCATTCTATCCACCCAAAGAATTTTCATGCAGAACCTTTTTGCAGACCTTTTTTTTTTTTTTTGCCAATGCGATAAAATATTCACCAACCTCATAAGTACCGTACGCTGATTGTGCAGTTTCTATGCACACGATTGGGCACTTCATGCACACATTTCAGTGTGGCTTGATGACCATGTCACTAATGCATCAGATGAGAAGATGAGTGATGAGTGATAACACCGATCACATGGTTTGAAACGCCCCAGCTCAACCCACCCACACTTGGAAAGCCGAAAATTAGGTGGTCCAACAGATTATGTTTATTGCAACTTTCCAAACGCATAGAGAATTACAGAACAGAGGATCAATATTTCCGCAGCTAATGGAACACTGAGAAGAACACACTACTTCATCAATGCATGTGATGAGGAGAAATTTGGCTGCGATGCTCATAAAGCACACTAAATAGCAGACTCCCTTATTGTGCAGTCCCATTAATGCGTGGCTCTCAGTAATTCCTTCAGGGAAGTAGGGCCTCGCAAGGCCCAGCAGCATAAACATTACCCTGCGCATACATTCATCTGGAGAGTTACCTGATAACAATGCCTGCGGAAACCTAAATTCTGCAGTGTCTTTACATTCTCTGAAACACGTTGTAATTATAATGGTCACAGAATTCAGCACAAAAATTTTTTTTATCTTCCTGGCTGGCCCACCGATCTGAAAACCCCCAACTGTGGGGAAAATAAATGTTGGGACGATGAGGAAAAAACCTAATCATCGAGCTCATAATGTATTCACTAATGGCAATGCATCACGCAACTTTTCTCCTACTGTACTGGGGAAGAACTTTCCCCCTCGATCCTCCGGCAGCAGAAAGCAAGACAAAACATACGATAGCTAGTACTGTGCTTATCCAACCATCACAACTAGTAATAAATCACTATAGATTTTACATTTACAGTTTTGACATTTAGCAGATGCCTTTATCCAAAGCGACTTACAACATCTGCAGAAGGTGCTCATGACTACTTTGTTGAATAGAAGAAACTCATTGGATTGGAAGTTGTGCAGCCCCCTATCACTTGAACCCGCTGGGGATGCCTTGGTATGTGGAGGCGGGGGTTGGTAGGTCTGCTCAGTCATCTGACAGGCCTATCTCACTCTGCCTGACCATAGAGCACACACACACCCATTGGGATCCCACTGCTCGGCAGCCGACAGTCCCGAAGGGACCAGAGTCTGGGGAAGGACACTGAACACCGAACACTAGAACAACTGTGTCAAATGTGGTGAAGTCTAGAGGATGACAACTGAAACTTACAACTCAAACGGATCTATTTAGGCAGCATGGGGTTAGTGGCAGACAACTTTACTTTAGCAACACAGTTGTGGAGGAGACTCACATTCTATCCCCAAGAGGTATTAAGAGCTAGAGTTGTGTGGGGTAGAGGTGGTCTAGTGGAGGGGTAGTGGTGGTCTAGTGGAGGGGTAGTGGTGGTCTAGTTGAGGGGTGGTGGTGGTCTAGTGGAGGGGTGGTGGTGGTCTAGTGGAGGTTTAGTGGTGGTCTAGTGGAGGAGTACTGGTGGTCTAGTGGAGGGGTAGTGGTGGTCTAGTGGAGGTCTAGTGGAGGGGTATGTTGGTTTAGTGTAGGGGTAGTGGTGGTCTAGTGGAGGTTTAGTGGTGGTCTAGTGGAGGGTGGTGGTGGTCTAGTGGAGGTTTAGTGGTGGTCTAGTGGAGGAGTACTGGTGGTCTAGTGGAGGGGTAGTGGTGGTCTAGTGGAGGTTTAGTGGTGGTCTAGTGGAGGTTTAGTGGTGGTCTAGTGGAGGGTGGTGGTGGTCTAGTGGAGGGGTAGTGGTGGTCTAGTGGAGGGGTGGTGGTGGTCTAGTGGAGGGGTGGTGGTGGTCTAGTGGAGGGGTAGTGGTGGTCTAGTGGAGGGGTAGTGGTGGTCTAGTGGAGGGGTAGTGGTGGTCTAGTGGAGGGTGGTGGTGGTCTAGTGGAGGGGTAGTGGTGGTCTAGTGGAGGGGTGGTGGTGGTCTAGTGGAGGGGTAGTGGTGGTCTAGTGGAGGGTGGTGGTGGTCTAGTGGAGGTTTAGTGGTGGTCTAGTGGAGGTGTATGTTGGTTTAGTGGAGGGGTAGTGGTGGTCTAGTGGAGGGGTAGTGGTGGTCTAGTGGAGGGGTAGTGGTGGTCTAGTGGAGGTTTAGTGGTGGTCTAGTGGAGGGTGGTGGTGGTCTAGTGGAGGGGTAGTGGTGGTCTAGTGGAGGTTTAGTGGTGGTCTAGTGGAGGGTAGTGGTGGTCTAGTGGAGGGGTAGTGGTGGTCTAGTGGAGGGGTAGTGGTGGTCTAGTGGAGGGGTGGTGGTGGTCTAGTGGAGGGGTGGTAGTGGTCTAGTGGAGGGGTAGTGGTGGTCTAGTGGAGGGGTGGTGGTGGTCTAGTGGAGGGGTAGTGGTGGCTTAGTGGAGGGGTAGTGGTGGTCTAGTGGAGGGGTATGGTGGCTTAGTGTAGGGGTAGTGGTGGTCTAGTGGAGGGGTATGGTGGCTTAGTGGAGGAGTAGTGGTGGTCTAGTGGAGGGGTATGGTGGCTTAGTGTAGGGGTAGTGGTGGTCTAGTGGAGGGGTATGGTGGCTTAGTGGAGGGGTAGTGGTGGTCTAGTGGAGGGGTATTGGTGGCTTAGACCCAGGCTTTCCTTCAAATACTCTGAGTGTTTGAATGAGCCTGTCTGAAGTGCCTACTATTATCTACTATCTACTATTGGGACATTTAATCTACATTTAATCAAGCACAGCTAAAGTATTCGAGAGACAACAAATACAATTCAATCCCAGGTCTGGTGCAGACTGGGCCAGTCGTCATGCAAACAAAGACACAGAGGAAACAGGGCTACATGGAGTTGGATGGGGTTCTAGCTTGTCTGAGCCTCCTCCTCCTCCGCCAGTCCCAGGTGGATCGCTAGCAGGAGCTAGCGGAGAGCAGATGGGAGGTAACAGCAGGGATGCTCCCCATCTCTCTGTGGATTGGCTTTACAAAATGGTTACATTAGGGTGGAAAAGCACACACTTTGGAACCCTGCCATTGTTCCCCTATGGTGGAGTCTAGCCTCCATCCTGGCCCCAGTGGTGTCTAGGTGGTGGGTAGTGGCCAAGCTTCTGCCAATTTCTTGGCACGGTACGTCTGCTTCCTCCTACAGAGCATACGTATGTATGTCTGTCTCTCACTGCACCTAGAGACAACGGTAACAGTGTGTTAGCTACGCTACAGTATTGTCTAGGTCACCATACATTCAGCTAGTGAAGTGAAACTAGGCGGTGGGTTGGGAGGTATGCATCAGGGCAGAGGCATAGCGGAACACAGTTCTGAAAAGGTACCATTATAGCGAGATATGAACCAAGGTGCTGCCAAGGAAAGCATCATCTGTCTCACTAAGGCTAGACACACTGGCGCTCTTCTATGGTGTGGTCTTCTTCTGTTGCAGTGTGAGTGATGGTTCTGCTGGTGTCAGCACTTGGACAGGCCAAGCGGGCTCATTTGCTTTATCTATAATGTGTCGTTCTGGAGCTAATTACACACGTCATTTTCCCCTAAAGAAAACAGAGCTGTCAATATAAATGAGAAATGATCAACTCAACAACTTCAATGTCAATGTAGACAGAATGTGTAAAAATGCAATCTCAATAGATTAAAGCTTGATTGGTTTGTAACTTTTAAAATCGATCCTTGACCAAGAATAGGGCTCTTTCCCCCCCCCCCCTTTTTTTTCTCTTTATATTGAAATTGAAGGATTACATTTTTTCATCACCAAAACATAATTGGACAAACTAAAATGAATCAACAGACAAGTCAATAATCTTGGCGCTAATATGATGATCATTATTACCAGAGGCAGGTTGACTAAATCAGATAAAAGATTAGATTGCAAATTCTATTGATTGGGTAGAAACACATTTGAATAATCAGCTGAGACACATGAGAATATGGGGAAAGTTGTTATTACGGCGGCGCGTCCGACTCATCGATCAACACTTTGTTCTCCCACAGGACCTGTAGCATCCTGTAGCATGTGTGGATGATAGATTCTGTTACCTTGTCATCTGGCAGATGGGTTTATCCTCATTACATTAGCCTGTTTCTCTGAGTTCACTTTGCAAATGCGTGTCTTCCAGAGCAGCCGCCACAGCTCTGGAACCGCAGATATGGGATTTATACAAAATGACCCTGGTGAGCAAGGGGTGTGACATCACATATCTCTGTAGGCTTTGTTATAGGGCTTAGAATGAAGAAGCTGCGGTTAACCCGAACCCAACCTTTACTCATAGCTGACTATGGTGGTGACCGTGGCGACGGTGGTGCGTGCTTCTCACACCTCATCAAACAAAGCCTCAAATCCCTCAATGATGAGAGAGAGGGAGGGGGGGAGGAAGAGACATGGGGAGAGAGAGAGAGAACCATTTATGGGAGAGGGATAGAAAAAGAGAGAGAATGAGAGGGAGGAAGAGGGAGAGAGACAGAGAACGAAATGGAGCGAGAATGAGAGACAATGGAAGAAAGATTGAGAAAAAGACAGATAAGACAGATGAGAGACAGAGAGAGAGAGATAGAGAGAGACACACACACACACACACAGAGAAACAGAAAGACAAAACGACAGAGAGAGAGAGAGACAGGGAAACAGAAAGACAGAGAGAGACAGACACACACAGAGAAACAGAAAGACAAAATGACAGAGAGAGAGAGAGAAAGACAGAGACAGAGAAACAGAAAGACAGAGAGAGAGAGAGACAGACAGAGAAACAGAAAGACAGAGAGAGAGAGAGAGCGAGAGAGAGAGACACACACACACACACACACACACACACACACACACACACAGAGAAACAGAGAGACAGAGAGAGGGAGACAGACAGACAGAGAAACAGAAAGACAGAGAGACAGAGAGAGAGAGGCAGACAGAGAAACAGAAAGACAGAAAGACAGAGAGAGAGAGAGAGACGATGAAAGCCTGAATATCTCAGTTGTTTCTTCCCACATGGCGGCCAGTGACAGTGCCCCTCCTCGGGAAGCTGGAGTCATTTTTAATCATAAAATTAAAAGTGAAATGGTTTAAGATTAATACCTCACTTCCGCATGCCACTAAGTGAAAAATGGGTCTTGCTGCGGAGCCATTAGCAGAGTGTTATCACCACCTTCCAGTTACAATAGAGGGGGAGGAAATGACTCAGAGGGGAGGACACTCATCATTGGCTCGCCTCTCTCATCAAAGTTCTATGTAGGCCAAGGTAACTGGCAAACACACCTCAGACTACCACTAAGTCGTTCAGGAGAGCGATATGAACGCAGCATTACACAGGTATAACCTTGAGTTACAGAATTACTATTTTGATTAAATGATGTGTGTTTCGGGTGATACATTCTGTTTTCTTAGCTCCTCCTAAAACAATTCCCCATGTGCCTTGGGCTTTTAATTCCCCATGTCCCGTGGGCTTTTAAGTTGTCAACTCTGTAATACTTCTCGTAATGATGTTGTATCAGCATACTGTTACGTAGTAATGTACACGACTTTATAACAGTAGTTGAGAATAAACACCGCTGCTTATTCCACCTGTGTTATTATAACAAACAAACAGCTCAATATTATCAACAATAATAATCCATACATACCAAATTACTATGTTACATCATGTAAGTACAATGTTGTTAAGGTTTCTTCAGTGTTACAACACAGCTACTGTGCTTGGGCAGCTTCATGTATTACCTAATGATTTTCTCTTCTCTAACACACAAATACAATGAACAGAGACATTGCTGTGCAGTACACATGTTGACAGTACGAGTGATGACTACATAAGTAGACTTGTAACCTCCTACTACCCTGGACTAGACTGCCTCTGAGCCTTAGGGGATTGCTGTTAACCTGAATCGCTCTGGTGAATATCCAGATACAGTACACATGAATACAAAAGCAAAAATATGTGGGTTGTCCTGTCAAAGGACCATCTAATAGATGGTCAGAGGATGGAGATATTATTTTGCTGCACTTGCTCATTTGAACTCTGAGGGCAAACGGCCGTCCAGCACAAGGAGGCGGTTTCGCTGTAGCGAGGTGGTTTATCTGCAGATCCAATATTCTTGACCATATTGAGTGAGTGTCTTCTCCACACATGCTGAGTTGGCAGAATAGCAGCTTTATGGACCTGTCACAGGGGGTGCAATTTCCTCCGCCAAACACGCCCCTCGACCTGTCGCTCAGACACTAGGCTTCCACAAATAAACACCCACACACAAACTACCCTCTACGACAACAACATACAAGTCTTGGCTGTACATACTGTACATACACGGATGCTGTACATACTGTACATATACTCACGCAGGCACGCACACACACACACACACACACACACACACACACACACCCCCCCCCCCCACACACACACACACAACCATGCACACTGTATCATCTCATCACACTAGTATCTAATTGCAAACAAACATTTGGTACAAGCAGCAGATCTGTGATGAAAGCACCCCCCAGGGCAGGGACAGACGGATCGATGCTGCGGTGGCACTGTGCAGTGAGACACTGCAGCAAACACAGGTGTCATCAACACAGCTGGAGACCACATCACCACCCGACGCTGGGATCTGATCAGCAAAAATTGCACCGCATTTACATATCGTTCATATCGTTCTCCTACTTCATTACTACGAAAATAAACCTAGAAGAATAGGCGCTGGCAGCGAGAGAAAGGAGACCAATAAGGGATGAGGACGCCCACCCGATTAGGGTGAGGGTGTGACGGGATAGGGAGGCAGACAAGCCAGACCCCTCAGAGCTCCAGATAATGACAGTCTTCTCAGTCTCTGTCCGCGTGAGATTGAAGTACAATCGTCAATCACACCGCTTGGGGTTTTTGAATATGGAAATGCGTAACGACCCTCCCACCCCTCCCCCTCCATCCCCCAAGAGAGGGTTAGGTGCCTGCAGAAAGTGCCAGAAGCATGAGGGCCCCTGCCCTTTTAAATCGGGTGGACATATGGCATCCTGCACCTGGGCTGACAGGGTTCACCTCGAACAGATTGGATCTCGGTGTGGTCCAAGGATAGGTGAAGTACCATTTTACCATCCTGCTAAGGCTGCACCACCCACATCATGCCAATAGTACAATATTCTGGCCACACAAAGCACATGGTGGGGGGTATGTTTGTTTGTGTGTGTGTGGGTGTGTGTGTGTGAGAGAGAGAATAACAGACTGTCTGCAGTAACTTTGACATTTTTTCTGACTTCAATGCATTCACAGAATTGGCACATGGCTTTATTTCAAAGCATACATGATGCAACAATTTAATTGAATACCTAAATAGATCTGGCATTCTGTGCCACTGTTATTCTGAGACAGCTACAAAGAAAGTATAGGTCAATAACACATTTCTTCTCCATCATAGAAGAGAAATCATAGATTTCCCTATAGACTGAAGATAACAGCATGTCAATCATCTCCACTATCACTAAACACCTTGTTTACGAGACAGAAATTGTACCCGGCTTGCCATTGAAAATGACTCGGGACAGCAATGCTAAGTTATGAAATGAAACAGAACACACACTGTTAGTCTTTTCTGGAAAATAATAGACTAAATCTCAGAGGTGAGCCATTTTGAATAAAGAGTTCAGTTTTCGTTATATGATATACACAGAATGTTTCCTATCATAACAGAGAGAGAGACAGAGAGAGAGAGAGAGAGAGCGAGAGATAGATAGAGAGAGAGAGAACGTGTTCTGTCCGATTAATTCATTGACTTCTGTTTGAAAAAAGCTTAGCATTAGCATTTGCCTTAAGGGAGCAGTCCAGCCAACACATAGATGCAAAGAAAACGAGTATTACATATTTCCACCCAAGTGAATTCAAACGTATAAAGTTCATAGATACAGTATTCATGACATTGACCTAAGGTCGATTTTATGCAAGCACTTCAAGGTCAGAAGGCAACATGGAGATGAACCGACATTGCTCTGCACTGATCTCAGACTCAATGCCTGAAGAGAGGATCAAATGTTTCCTAATAACACAAACAAGTACATTTTTTCAAGGCTAACTGGAGAATAACTACTCTACACATTTAAATAAAGATAGAAGATAATGATATTGTAAGGATATACTCTCTCACACACACGCGCACACAGACACAGACACACACACACACACACACACACACACACACACACACACACAGACACACACACACACACACACACACACACACACACACACACACACACACACACACACACACACACACACACACACACAGCCTAAGAGTGAATTATAACAAGTCTAAGTAGAGAGATTCGCTTGCTTCACATTTTGAAAGCCCATTACAGCACTTTAATAGAGGTCACTTAACTTTACTAGTGTGGAAAATTCCTTTCCAGGCGACATTGTACTGAGGTTAAAAGTGGTAATTAAGTAATAATATGTTTAATAATTGAGTAAATTAAAAGATATAAAGACCCCAAGTGGATTTGTAAATTAGACAGACAATTAACTTTATTCCTCCTTAAGGAATGTCATCACTTACAGTAACTCTAATGTGTATAATGGCTGACCATACTGTACCGTGTGATCAGCATGGACAGAATAATTGGTTGACATGGCTTGCGTAGTAATACCGATAACTTATTGTGGTACTCTGTGGCTCAGTTGGTAGAGCAGTTGTAAGTCACTTTGGATAAAGGTGTCAGCTAAGTGGCGTATATTATAACTTATGAGACCGCACACACACTGATTTGCTGAATGATTGGAGTTGCAATGAAAAAAAAAAGGAAAAAAAGGAAAAAAAGAAAAGAAGAATAACAATATCGCACCAATCAAGTTGTCAACAAGCCCAGCATTTGGCCCCTGCATGGCCAGGATGGTGGCCTACATGCTCCGCTGCAGAGGTCTAGAGGAGGTTGACTGACAGGTACATAATACAGCATGGCTATGAAATACCTGGAGAGAATGTGCTAATGGGGCATCGAGGCGATGCAGCCCTCCATGATCATGTCTAAAAGCAGGCCCCCTCATTTTCCTCCAGTGGCTGAGATTAACAGTGGCAAAAGTTTAATTTCGGGCATGGGCGCTGGCAGCTTCACACACTGTCATGTTTAATGAGTTCCTTCCCGATTATGCATCAAATCAGTAATGGCTTGTGAAAGGTGTCTAATTGACTGCAATTCCTCCATGCTAGAGGTTCATCAGAGGAACCCCATCTGCGGACATTTCTCATCTTCCTTCTGGGACACGGTTCGTGAGGAGTTGGACAGAGACCACACACTCTCTGCCACAGCCTACGATACAGCAAACAGATGGTGGGACATTTCGTTAGTGCTTCAAATGAATATGATTGGGTAAATCAATGTTGGGGCAGTGGCTGAAGCCTCTGACTTCTGCTAATGAAATCTTCAACTGATAATTAAATCATGTTGAGGGAGACTCACATCTGTGCTTGGTGTTTACAAGCGTTGGAAAGTTCTCTAAAAAGAAACGATTTTTCCCCCCCCCTTGACAGCCCTCGGAGACACATTCAAATACACACACAAGTCTGGCATCTGCCGGGTATTTACTCTCTTCCAATCGGTCTGCTATGTTTGCATTACTAATCAAGACGCCGCGCTATGCGTTACGTTTCCTGCCGGGTTGATAATCTAGATAAAGCGCCGCTCATGCAGAGAGAGTGTGAAGATGTTTGAACCACACAACTAAATGAAGCATCTTTTCATCTGCGGGTATGTCAACATACCCACATGCCCACTCATCCATATACGATAGGGTGGCCCGTACCATGACAACCAATCCATTTTTCTAATGTATTTTTTTTATGTAGTTAAAGTGGTAATTGTTTTGTTTCTTTGTAGCTTTTCCACCGTGGATGTAAGGAGGATGACATGTGGTTAATGGCATAATCTCCCACCTCATTAAAGTCTAATGTGGAAATTGCAATACAGCTTAATGAATTTACAAATCTGAAATGACCCCCGAGAGAATCTGAATGGGGATACCGTAGAAAGGCACTGACACTGATAAAAAAAAAAATAATAATTTGGTGTAAATGAAAGGTTTTAATAATATTACTTTCACTTCCACCGCAACCTTTTCAAGTCGCCCCGTGGTTCTGCCAGAATACAAAGGGCTCCGGGCCTTCAAAGTCCTTTTCAAAGGCGCTCATATATTCGGCACATTATGAGTACCCTTTTTAGAAGTCCCTGCTTTGTCTTATCCCTACAAGTTTAACTGTTTAGCTCATCGTAAATGAAGTGTTTTTAAAATGTCAAGCACTGCCATGAGTACGCTTGTGCTGAAATGAAACAGTACACATCCAACAGTAAGCTGGCTGGAGAGAAATGTTAACTGCCGTTATGATACAATAGCACAAGACTCAAACATCTCTCTCTAAATCAAATTAATTACGACCAAGTTATAAGATTATCGTGTAGTCCGTTTACCGTGCTGGGGGCCTCATTTTCCTTGTGCAAAACAGCCCTGCAAGAAATAGCACTACAGCTCTATTGTACTCGGGCTCTAACAGTGTTCTTAAGAAACCAGCGATCTGCAGTGTTCAAAACTCCCCTAGGAGTACGTACCAATTCCATCTGTTTAAAAACATTACTGTTATTTCGGGCAACTTCACTCACTGCTTGACACTGTTTTGCACAGGGAAAATAGGGCCATAATGTAGTTCTCTATTCTCTATTGAGTTTCTTGAAACAATAACAGCTCCACTCATTGACATCCTTGTTGTTGTTCTCCATTAATTCCAGTGCATGTGTTTGCTTTTGCCATACTGACAAGGTAAGCAATGTGGCGGGTACTAAATGATCATACTTCATCTTTTTAGTCAATGTGTCCTATTAGTGCTTGTCACATCTCTCATCCCTATTGATTTATGGTGCCCGACTTCATCAAATTGAAGGTTCCTGTTGTGGCTAAGCAAATGGTCTCTCATTCAGCACCTGTTAGGGGTGCCTGCACTGTAAAACAGCAACACATTAGGCTAATTCACACAGGGCTAGGCTAATGCTGTAATACAGTGTTTTGTCAAAGAGCTCCAGGCTAAGGAAATGGGTCTAGGGCCCCTTTACCATTGTAATTACCCTGTATAATTAAATAAAATGCCTATCCAATGTATATTATATGTATGTTGAAAGCTGTTCTTGAACCATTTGAAGTAAATGCATGGGGTTGGTCTCCTTTTGAAGGTAACACTCTGAAGTTTGTTCCCCAACAGTTAGTTACTAAGTGGCACTGGCATTGAGAAATACACGTTTGAACACACTGAAGTAAACGTTTTTTTCTCCTAAACAAACTGCTGTTGTCGAAATGTTATCGATCGGTGGTCAACTATAAGGCGTCATTGGTGAGTTTTATAACATTTGTCAATGTAGTGTGTTTGTTGGTGGTCTGACAGCGATGTCGATTGTGCCTTCTGATTGTATCATGTTATTTGGATGTAACGCATGACTACCTATGCAACATAGGAACATAGGAAGCATGTACAGGGCAAGACAATTAGCATATGGCACTAGGGCCCGCCGGTGGGCCGTCGGATGGTTAACAGACTACGCACATGTAAGGATGGTTAACAGGCTACGCACATGTAAGGATGGTTAACAGGCTACGCACCTCAGGAAGGCCTCCAAGATCTCCAGAGACCCATCCCACCCTGGGTACGAACACTTTGCTCGGCTGCCCTCGAACAGGCGGTACAGGACCATGTTCGCAAGGACAAACAGACTGAAGCTCAGCTTCTACCCCAGGGCCATCCAGGCCCTGAACACAGCAAAGACCTAGGTTCTGGGCCCTGGACAGTCTGGACGGATTGATGGCAGCTGCTGGATTGAAAATCAGGTGTAGTGCTGAGGCACAAATGTGTACATTTCAAGCCTGCAAACTGCGACACTTTAAATGAATGTGCAATAACACTATGTGCAATATGTGGTACATAAGGTTGCAGAGAATAGGAAATGTTAGAATAGGTATAGCATAGCATAGAGTACAGCACAGTGTTTTATTTGTACAGTATAGTATAGTGGATAGTGTACATAGCCTTTATTTATGTAAACCAGCTCCTTTCCCTTCTTGTTTTTTTTTAGTTTTTTTTTCTTTCCTAGCACCAGGGGAGCCCCCCCTCCCAAATTTCGTTGTTTGGTACCTGTACTATATCAATGACAATAAAGACCATTCATTCATTCATTCATTCACATGTAAGGATGGTTAACAGACTACGCACATGTAAGGGAGCAAATCTTTTTTGGTCAGCTGGGCACCATACTGTATATACTGTACCTACCATGCTCCACACACATGCCTGTGGGATTTTCATTCGGTACTGCACATTCTAAATGTCTTTTTTTTTTTTAAATGGTGACTTTGTGCCTGCCTTTGTACACCTGGCAGCTCCCTCCTGTTAGGTATGCCCTCTATGGTGGCGCTCCAGTTCAGACCATGCATCATACTGTGACCCATGGTACACAGGGCCAGTCCAGGTGAAAGCTGGCCTGGGACCGGACCAAAGTTTTGCAAAGTGCAACAGTAAACAAGTGTGATATGCAGTAAAGGAATGATGAAGTACTGTATGAAGGGGCACATTCCTGCCATCTATTGCCTTCACTGGCCTGGGACCAGGCTCTGTTTCATTCTATTGAATATCAGTCTGAACCTGCCCGACTTGAAATATTTGTTGCTTTTTTTGTTAATGAAGGCCGTTATTCAAATTAGACTCAGAAATTGGATCACCTTCAACCAAGAAGACCAAACTGCTTTGAGTAGTCCAAAAACTGCACATGGGATAGCACAGCTCAAAACTATCCAACTGACTATTTTCTGAATGGACCATGGATGTAATTGAGGGTAATACATAATACATGAAACCTATTTCTGCACCTTTTTTGGATGAATACAATAGCATTCATCAATCTTTACAAAAGCTCGCAGATTTGAACATAGCCTAAGAGTTTAGTTTCAAACTTTTCTTTGTTGTTTAGTGTTTACCCACCTCTTTACTACCACTACCTCCCAGAAGAGAGAGTATGCTGATTGGACAGGTGGTTTTCGAAATGTTCCAGGGGCCTCTCCATTGGAGGGGACAGTTTCACAGGTTATTCAGTGGAATTAAATAAAGTCAGAAGACCAAAATTCTGTCTGGTCCCACATTAGATGAAAGTAATAGATGTGAAGAAGATGCAAATCCCTCATTCCAACAACTAGCAAGTTGCTAGTTTGAAGTTGCGTGCTGTAATCTAGGCTGGTGTTTGGCTGAGAGGGGGTGAATAAATACTGACCTCCTTACGTCATTGGGATGAATGATTCATTCCATACTGGAAAACCAATGCCGCAAAAATAGCACCATGAATCCTTCCCTTCCATTCCCTTCCGCAACATAATGTCAACATAAAAAAGCACCACCATTAATATAGTTGAGAACGTTTTTCCTTTGGAAATGTATCTAAATAGCCTAACTGAGTGATCTCAGGGTTATTTACCTTTATGCCATGAAAGATAGTTTCTTCATAATTTTCTAAAATAGTGACTGTCATCGAGGCGTCTGTGTCATCCCCCCCTGACACAGAACTACAGTATGATTGGCCCTCTGATAAGATAGCGAGCTGCCTGGGTGTGAGCGGTGCAGTCATGCAGGTTCTGGCCAGGTGGCGTGGGGGACGATGGACCAGGTCGTGAGCGGGAAGGTACAGTGACCAAGTCACTCTGAACAATTGGAGTCTGCATGAAAAAGCACTGCAATCACAATGGGACATTGGAAATATTATTGTTGTAACAGCTTGGACAACCTGAGGGGATATGGTTCAACAGATGTTAGATCCACATTATTATCTATGCAGATATGGAGAAATACAGGCCTTGCTGTTGAGGTTCAAAAGGAAAAGTAAGGAAAATTCACAGCAATTGGGTCTATATGAAATCCAAAGACATTAGCAACCAAAACTAGAATTAATTAAAATGTAATGACACCCAAAATATATTTACTATCCAGAAACAAATGTCAGCCTGCAGTGTATTTACAGATCATGAGACTCAATCATTATCATGTACTCTCCCGGTTCATTTTATTACGCGCCAAATTAAAAGCGAGAAACTATTATGTTTTTTAATAAAGTGCGCTTGAATAATTCCATGCTTCATTACCGCACGGCCGATTCACATTCCCTACCTGCATCATTGGCAGGAATGGATTCAAGCAGCAATTTCCAAGACAATGAGCTTGTTGAGAAAGTGATGGATGTCAGTGTTATTAATTATCCAGCTCATTACCGAGAGTGAATAAATCTGTGTTTTATCTGGAGACCATCACATCGGATAGGACGGTCCACAGCAGGTCTCCCACCCTAAGAGCCTCTCTCCTTCCACCTTTCCTTCTGGCACAGAGTCACTGCTTCTCTTCTACAGGCCCCCTGACAGTCCATCTCCACTTTGGAACCTACCCCTGACTGGATGACTGCATCCCTCCCCACCCCCCCCCCCGCCCCTGTGTAATACTATTATACTATTACCATGGTAATCCCTGGATCAGGCTGAATAAGGGATAAAAAAGCAAGTCCCTTTTATGATTAAAGTAATTTTAGAGCAGAATTAGCAGGTGATTGCTGCTTTCATAATCCACTTATTTATGAAGTCCTCCGCGCGCACGATTAAGCCTCGGCTCCAATTTACTTTTCCCATTATTTGAGAAGGGAGGCTGGGACCAGGGTACTGCAGCTTCTGTCCGGGGGTGCTCTGTGTCCTCCAGGTCCAGAGTCTTGGCTGCCAGAGTAGGGGGCTGGCAGCGGTCTCCGTACCCTGCAGTGTCTGGGCTCCCATAGCACATCTCCCTGTGGCCGACTGTAACTGGAGCTTACTGTGGCAACCACAGCTTGAGTCAGAGAGGTGGACACTTTTCTCTGCTGTGTACTACTAGGTATGGAGCAGTCTGAGCCTTTCCAACTGGGGAAATATGGGGGGATATGTTATAATGGGAGGTGTCCCTCCTTTCAGGAGAGAATCTTGTGGTTTATTAGGTTGTTTCATTCTGAGAGGGGGTCTCAACACGTCTGTTCACCATCACCTATCGCCTCACCTTCAACCCCCCCCCCCCCCCCACCCCCCGCCCCCCCCCGGGCCCACTCCACCCTCAGGACATACACACTGTGGCCCGGTGGAGAGGATCGAAGAAAAATCCAGAGTTCCCACAAGGAACGTGCCGCACCTCTCACCCGCAGTACAGAGATAACTATAGCAGACTGTGCTAAACGCACACATGTACACACACACACGCAAGCACGCACGCACACACTCACACGCGCGCACACACGCACTCACGCACGCACGCACGCACGCACGCACGCACGCACGCACGCACGCACGCACACACACACACACACACACACACACACACACACACACACACACACACACACACACACACACACACACACACACACCTGTGACAACCTCAGAATGGGCTGCAATGACAGTGCCTTCACTTCACTATCCTGTGGCCTCACCTCTGCACCCCAGCACAAGGCCAGCAGCTCATTTATCTATGCCGGGGAGCCATCGTCCATGCAGAGAATGGTAATGTGTGAATCTGTCGATAAACTCACTCTCCAGGCGCAGAGATTGAGGGCCAGGCCGGCCACTGGTGCCCTATCCTAGATCCTAAAGTAGGCAAAGTGACATAAAACTAATGAAGAGATAGAAGAGAAAGTTCTGCAAGCCACTATGAAGATAGAGTACCAATTCATGCATACACACTATTATTCAAATGTTGTTACAATGTCAATCTGAAAATAGCACACACACGCCCTTTACCCGGGCTTTGTATTGCACTCCACTGAATATTAAATCAATGCCATTAGGCACACAATGATATTGTAGTAGCCTAGTCACCAGTGACTATAAGCCGAATGGGGAGGCCAGTTTGTTTTGACAGTTTGCGTGAGGTAAACATTTCTTCTTTTCAGCAGACAAGTACAGAGACGAGCACTTTGCAGTAATGAACTATTAAAAGGGAAGATATGTCAAAAGGTGAATTACATTTTAAACAAAAGCTGGAGAGAAGGAGGCTCACAGAGTGTATCTGCCTCTCCGGCGGTGGGCCTCAGACACTCAGAGAGGTCGTCTGGACTAACTGACACAACTCAGAACAAAGCGAGAGGGTAAACTTGCAGAAGAAAAATGTGTGTGGGTGTTTTGTTTTTTTGTATGGCCAAAGTAGCCATTGTTATTATCTGAATTAATCTAAGCAGCTTAGTTGCTTGCTGGCTATTCCAATGTTGTTCAGCTCCAAAGCGGTCACTGTGTGTGGGGGAGACAGATTTCTTATTATGCTATTATTCATTATTATTATATTTTTATAATCAACATAACCATATAACAATCTATTTCAATCGGTATAACCATGTCATGATGATTATTTTGTTCAGTCATACACTGTTCAATGATTCTGTTATGATCAGAATTATACTCATTCATGATTTTATGTAGTAACAGTACGAATCAAGACTGCCAGTCAGTATGGAGCTGGTGATATCCATCCCCAGGATTCCATGTGCTGATTTTGTTGCAAGACAACCTGACCTAAAGGGCGGGCTCTTGTTACTGAACTGTGCACGTGTTGCTCCAAAACAGCATATCTGAGAGAGTTTGAGACAGGGAGAGAAAACCTTGGTTGACTCTGGAATCAAACATGTCTACTTTTATTGAAAGTATTCAAGTTAGGCCCGAGAGATTTCCTTGCACCCTAACAACTGACAATTCAGGAAGTACAGTCAATTGAAAGGAAATGTTTTGCAAACTGAGCATTTTCTTTTCCCATATACATAGTTTGAATTTTAGAATTTGTGTTGTTGTACACAGTAAAGACAGGCCATTTTTAGATCCTACCACACACCTGTGTTGCATGTATCAAAGGAAGGAAATCACAACATCACAGACGTTGAGGAAAATAAATGCATATTAATTGGTCAATTTCCAGTTGTGTGCGGTGGTAAAAGGAGAAAGCGCTGACTCATGTTGGGCCATCCTGCCTGGCCCCTGCTCTGCCTGGCTTGTAGGGGGAAGGTTGCTGGCTCCGCTATAAATCACACTGTCATTGCACATCAGTGTATATCAATCTGTGCTCCAACACTCTCCCATTTAGAGAATTGCTGAAGTGTTACTGCAGTGACATTGGGGATGACACTGCAGCATAATGGGACTATTTCTCCCTCATTCTCTCGCTCCACTCTGCACCCCACCAATACCTTCCTCTAAATCCACACTATACCATAGAAGAAAAGTTAATCTGCTGTTTCCCACTTTCTCTCTCTCTCGAAGCCAAAACAGGAGACAGTAAGAGCCCTCTGGGAAGGACTTACTGTACCTTGTTATTTCCGAGATGGGCTTGTTTGTGTGCATGTGGGTAAATCCCAGCATTACCAAACTATTCAGCAAACTTTAAATGTGTTATTTTACTGTTTGTGATGGCTAGATACCATACGTTGAGTGACAATTATGCTGCCCTGCAAGATAAAGATGACCAATTGTCTCTTGCATCTTTTGGTGGAACTGGAAAATGGCGATCCTTGTCTTTGGTTTATAGCAATTCAATTTGTTTAGGCACTCAGCTTTGCTGTTGCTAATGAGCGATCAGGAGAACAATTGAAAGAGTGTAATGGGATGTATAGGTGGATGTAAATGTCCAAATTACGAGCACTAAGTCTCTTAGAGCGGCAGAGCGGACCATTACTCCAAGGTGGCAGGGCTGCAATAATAGCTTTCTATCAGGGTGACAAATGAGTAGTGCACAACAGTGTGATTGCCTCGAACTCTGAGAGCCAACAAGCCGCTCTCTGTAAAGTCAGCCAATAAAGGCTTGTTCAATATGGACAACTTATGGTAACTTGGCTTTAATTGGATAGCTTATGTTAACCGGGAGATGACATAATAAATGCTCAATGAATTAAAGTAATGTTAAGTAAATAAAAGAAATACGGTAAAACTTAAAAAATAGTGAGCTATGCCTTTAATTTCTCAATTATAGGAAATATAGATGCATTACCATTGTTAATGTTGCAAAGGCAGTGGAAGCTTGTTTCTGTGTTCTATGCGAAAGCATACAACCTGAATTTGTTCTACAGGCTGAAAACATTCCAGATAAATCTGTGTCATGTAAAGAGAAAAAAAAAGCACTTTGATAAGAGCATAAAGGTGAACAACCCACAATATGAACTCGTATTCGACTTATCTCCTGGGAAGTTGTTACGTGGCAGCTATGATTCTCGGATTTAGTGTGCTGTGCAGAGATAAGACTGTCTTTTCTCTGAGTGTAGAACAAAAGTTACTGGAGAAAATAATCCAGCTGTCAGAACTGTCTGTACGATAGGCATTTGGAGCTGCGCTCTGTTACACAAGCACTAGGAGACGGGGAGAGACACTGAGCTTCAACCCCCATGGCGCGCGTCGGGTGGATCCACGGTTGAAATCAAGTGTGGCGGTTGAAGGTAATAACAGGGTCAGTGAATTGTGACAATCGCATGGGAATTAATCGATATATAGAACAGGTTCTACCACATTTTTTGAAGAGAAAACTGAAGGTCTTTTCCCATCTTTAGATGATTCTGTGTCACAATGAAAAAGGAGCAGCTGAGAGTCATTTGAACATTGCAAACACAACTTGACAAAGAGGTAGCACATAGAGAAACATTCAAATCAGAAGACAAACAGCTCACAAAGGCTTGACAGACAATGAAAAGAGGCTGCTACTGTATGGTAATAAATGTGGTGTGTATACAGAAGCAACAGCCTGAAACTGCAAATGCTTTCCCTTGTATGACATATTATATTTTAAGATGTCAATAACACTGCGGTTGATTAAATGTTTTATACCAAAAGCTGTGTGACACAAAACTATCAGTGGCCCAGGTCTAATTATATTCAATAGCCCCTTTCACACATAGTATAGTGATTTTCCCCGTTCACACATGAGCTAAATGCCGGAAGATTGCTGGGTTGCGTCTTTTCACACACGTCCTGCCAGTCCCGGGTTTGCACAAGCTACTTGAATCGCGCATTCAACTGGATGCAGAACTGGAACGTAGTAGGCCTACGTGAATTCGAACGAGACAGGTGCGTGAGACTGCCATATATATCTGTCATATCATACCTCCGTTTTATATGTATTTATCATCATATTTTTCACATTAATTTAACAGGGAGTCAACTCGTAAAATGTTTACCATTACCAAGTTCTCTCGCCAACTAAAGCGCTTGATACAGTCGATATAAACATACTATTCTAGTCCAAAAGCACAGTATGGTCGAACTTGGTGATGGTAAGCAAAATACGAGCTGATTGTGAGATGCAGGACAGCTGTGGGAGGAGATGGTGTGTGTGCTCACTGCTCCGTAATGCGTCTATATCACAAAATGTACATTTGATAAGTAAGTAATCTAGCTAAGTAAGTAATCTAGCTAACTATGATTGGAAATGAAGTAGTATTCAGTTGTGGAATTATATTTATCACTACTTTGGCTGATGTGATGTGGGTTAACTAGCCAACTCTAAGCGGAGAAAAACAAAGTACCAAATGAGAAACTACTCGCTGTGATTGGTTAACTTATTCCACGTGAAAAAGTCTTGCGTCAGACATACGTAACTCTTTACGTGCTGGACCAGGGAATGTTCAGGCTTCTGTTCACACATAAGCCTTCCCCCTAAATTCGATGGAATTATACATGGTCCTGACCAGGGTAATTGCCTGAGACAATGTCCCTGCTTAGTCGCGTTCACACATCCACCGTTCCAGGTAAATTCCATGGAATCTACTGGGAAGGCTCGTATGTGTGAAAGGGTTTAATGTGTCAAACGCATCCAAATCTTTCAAAATGAAGAGAGAGAGAGAGAGAGAGAGAGAGAGAGAGAGAGAGAGAGAGAGAGAGAGAGAGAGAGAGAGAGAGAGAGAGAGAGAGAGAGAGAGCGAGCGAGAGCGAGAGGCAGAAAGAGAGCAGCAAAGAAGATGACAGGATTCTTATTCACAACCTTGTCATGTAAAGTAATAGAGACTTAAAATCAATGGCAATATACTGTTTAAAAGCTTTGAGTCAACCCCGGGTCACTTACGACACAATAGTGAGGCTATAATTTGGCTGCATTGACTAACCAATTATCCACGGGGGGATCCACTATGAATGGTAATGATCTATTAATGCTGATTTCATTATCAAACTATTAGTCAATAATATTACAGCCCCCCCTCCCCCCCTCTCCCCCTTTTAATAATGCTGTCTTCATTAGAATTGGTGGGAGCGACTGGGCCTTCTGCTTATCTTGACATGCTGTGAATTCTAATGAAAAGAAAAGCGAAGATAAGGAACACCAGGAGAGGAGGGGGGTTCCTGCATTGTGACAAACTCCAGTAATTTCCCTTCTATTGCAGCATTTCTATGAAATGCAAAAAGCATGTGATGGGTTCTGGATTTAAACACAGAAGCGGTTTATAAACGCTATTTTAGAAACAGGGCAATCCGTTTTGGAACACCACATTAGTTCTCTTTAATCTGCTATCAGTTCCAATTTGCATATTTGAGATGAAACATGAAGTAACTCCCTTTGAAAACGGAGAAGTTGTGAAAGTAGTTCTTATAACAAAGTTCTGTCGTCTGACTGGCTGCATAAACAGATTTGCATATATGCTCTATTTTTAATCGAAGGGTGTCTTTTTTTTATGGAGTCAACAAACTGGAAAACCCAAAACTATTCTTGGGGAAATATCTCTAGGTGATATAATGCAATTAGCTTGACCAGTGGGTAAGAGCGTTTCCTGTCGATGGACAAATGAGCCTATTCATGCCTCTAATTTTCCAACTCAGTGAGTGAATCAAATTGAAGAGTCCCCACTGCGCTCCTTCCATCGGTAATCACTGGGTATCAACTCACCTTCAAATAATACATTTCTCTTGACCCAGAGAGGTCTCTGACGACTCTCTGTGCCAGGCTCATTAAAGCTATCACCACAGACAGAGTCTTCACTTCCACCCCTTCTCAATAGAGCCGACGTTTATGCATATTAGTAGACGTCCAATAGGACAATGGTGTATGGAGGATCTCTGGTATAGAGGTTATCCAACAGCAGCGAGAAACTAGATTTCTGCCTAAACTTCAACTTCCTCTGTCTCCAGATTCAAGGTCCTACTTTAATTATATCCTTTGAATGGCCGGTATAAGGTCAGTATAATTGACAAATGCCACAATTATAGCTTATGAATGGCATGTGAACCAATTGCCAAGCATAAGCACGTATAAAAGGTTAATCAAAGCTTTATAAAACCTTAACTGTATACATTTTTCGTATTTTGTTTTAAAATTGGACCAGATTCAACTATGCAGCTCTAACTCAATATGGATCATGTTTGTAGCTAATAGATTCTAAACTTCACACCACTCATAGTCAAAATTCTCTTTGGGTGTGATATGGACAGCACAAACAAAGGAACTAGTCTCTAGTCCATCCTCAGGTTCGGAGGCAAGACCTCAGTCCAGAGTGAAGACTTCCTGTCTCTCTGCTCAGAGGATGAACGGTAACGGCAGTAACCTCCTCTGGCACGTGTGCAGTAAAAGAGAGTGACTGGCGCTCTGTTCCTCTCCACTCAGCCTCTGTCATGCCACAATTGAGGTGAGGTGCCGCCGCCTGTGTTATACAACGTGATCACAAGTCTCAAAGACTGTCCTCTTGACTCCTGTGAAACAAATGTGTTTATCGTCCAGCGACTTCATGTACCATATGAAGACAAACAGGAGAGGCGGTATCTTATGACAGCCGATACATCCTGTTCTTTCTCTTCAGCTCATTATCACATACTTGACGCTTCTTTTTCCTTCGTCCCTCTCCCCTCTGCTCGGCTCTGCACTCAGCCCCATACACTCAGAGCCAATAGAAGACTTGATAGAAATAGAAACATAATTGACACAACTGTCATATCCCCCTCAGACCATGGCAATTACTGTAATTACAATGTCAGGTGAGAAGTGATATTATTTCAACCTAACTTACAGCAAAGATGGCCGCTGATCCACCCATAAAGATAGGCTTATGTGAATGGGAGTTTCTGGCACATTATTTCTATGACATGTTTCTTACTCTATGTTCTCCCTCCTCTACAGGAACAAAGCCCACATACATTTAGATACTCTAATAGAGTATAACGAGTGGGTACTTCACATCTTCGAGTTGAATGTTAGCTAAAAAAACGAAAATCTGAGTTTTAGGTCAGAAAAACTTTCAAGACGAATTTCACGTCTTTCTCATTTCCGAGAGGTGTCTGTTTACATCAAATTGTAACACCTATGTCACCACTTCAATCTGCTTGAAGTGCTAACTCCAAATTGAATGCCTTGCTTAACTTGATTGTAATGTGATAAAGCACATTCACTGAACACTTAGGCCTCCCTTTGCTGTCAAAACAGCCTCAATTCTTTGTGGCATTGATTCCACAATATGTTGGAAACATTCCTCTGAGATTCTGGTCCATGATGATATGATTGCAGATTTCTCAGGTGCACTTTCAAGCTGTGAATCTCCCGTTCTATCACATCCCAATGGTATTCTATTGGATTCAGATGCGGTGACTGGGAAGGCCACTGAAGAACACTGAACTCATTGTCATGTTCATGAAACCAATTTGAGATGACGTTTGCTTTGTGACATGGTACATTATCATGCTGGAAATAGCCATTAGAAGATGTGGCCATTAAGGGACGCACATGGTCAGCAACAATACTCAAGTGATTGGTATTAACAGGCCCAAAGTGTGCCAAGAAAACATTCCCCACACCATTACACCACCTGAATGAATGAGAAGGTGTACAGGTGTTCCTAATAATGTGTTCAGTGAGTGTATATCCATGCTTTTGAAGTACTGCAGAATGTGTTGGGTGTGTTTCTCAACTACTTTCCGTGTTGAAACCAGCCAAATAAATGTTGCCCCTGTAGAGCCCAGAACTATGGGCGGGTTATGCAATGAAAGCTATGGAGCTATTTTAGTGCCATCAGAAATTGAATTGTATTTGACAGATTGAATTGAATATGAGCACAAATTGAATTGTATTTGACAGCTCTGAATTGTATTTGACAGATTGAATTGAATCTGAGCACAAACTGAATTGTATTTGACAGATTGAATTGTATTCAATTGAGTTTTCATTATTTTAATTCAGTTTTCAAATTCAGTTTCTCTAAATACAATTCGTTTTTTCTCAAAATACAATTCGGTTTTTCTCAAAATACAATTCGGTTCTCAAAATACAATTCAGTTTTGTACAATTCAATTTCTGATGGCACTAAAATAGCTCCATAGAAAGCCTACATGGCAAATGGGGCACAACGCAGTCTTCTTTGCAGGCTACCATTTACAATACATAAAGTATTCAGTATCTCCGTATTTCTCAAACCTTTCCAAGCATGGTCAGATTGACTTATGCAGCAATCTGCTAATCAGTTCATAGAACGTGTCTTAAATTGTTAATGTGCTGCTTGAGATGAGAGCACTTTAAATGTTGACAAAAGGCCTTCGACTTATTTTTCGATATTTTTCTGTTGGGAGTTCCATGTTTCTGTCAATAAAAACGAACACCATTTCAACCGTAGCCATCTAGGTTAGAATCATGCATTTCTTCTGTTAGTTCTGTACTCTGCTTAATATTGCATGAATAACCTTATCCTCCATGAGGACATTTTTGTTCACATATATATATTTTTTATCATAGGCCTACTCTATATGACTCTATAACTATACTGTACTGGCCCATTTATTTTAGGATGTGACTTATAACGCTGACCCACTCTTCCATGTATGCACACTTTCAGCTGCTCCTTGGTACAGCACTCCTCCATCTTCCCTTAATGAGTGGACTCATTTTTTCAATGCTGTTAATTCCGCTCTCTCCAAGAAAAGACAAATAGTCATGCTGATCTGGGGGAAGATAGCGGAGAAAAGCCCATGTGAACATAGCCAAATAGGTCATGGGGTTCCCACTGGGGTAGAAAGGGTAGTGGAGAGTCTGAAGTCCCAAGCAGAACTGGCAACCCCGCGCTGCGATGATGAGGGAGGACACGGGCCCATTATCTCCTCTCATTGTTGACTTAACCGACTGAGAGAGGTGTTACAATATTCCTATGAGGCTCGGAGAAGCATGACCATGGTAACTCACCTCTCACGGTGACAGCGATGACTGTTAAATTTAGCCTTAACGCAATGTTCTTTCATAAGAGGGATTTTACTTTGAAATGCAATTTTGAAATATTTATGACCGGGTGGGTACTGACTGTGTGGAGAGAGAGAGAGAGAAAGAGAGAGAGAGAGAGGCTTTTTTTTGGTCATGGTGGTTTTGGATATAAATCCGAGCCCTTGCCATGGCTTTGCCCCCACTTGCCCTGACTTACTCCACACCACACACACACACGCCCACAAACTCCCACACGCCGGTGGTGAAATAAACACGGCTACACTATTACAGGGCATATGTCAGAAAAACAGTAGAATATTGCCCAGGCTGAAAAAAACTAACATTTATATAGCAAAACAATTAATGTTAGTTTTCCTTGATTGCTTCAATACAAAAACTGCTTGCTGTAACACAAAAACCCATACCCTTACGCCATTCCCCCAAAACACACACACATTTCCCATAACTGTAAACACTATTCACCTGTTTCCACATGTTTCAATATTCAAAACTTTTTCTGCGAAACCTTACATAAAAGTGGCTAAATAAATCATTAGTAGCACTATACTGTATGTTCATTCAGCAAACTCTCAATATAATTAACTCAAGTCATCACAATCTAAACACAAAGAGCACACCTCTGCACAAGTGCAAACACTGCCTCAAAATTGTTAACACACCTGAATCTCCACTTTGTTCTCAGTGATGTTTTTACCACAGTAATGGATGACCATAGGTCAGTAATGGTCAAATTTCATTTTTGCAGATCTAAGAGGCAGAGGTATTGGAGGTAGGCTGACTTCTCACATAATGAGCAGGAGACTGCCTTGGTGAATATGGTGATTGCCAATAATGGCATCCGTTTGAGGGGAATTCAAACCCAAATAGTTGAAGACCAGGTATAGTCTTGCAAGGAATTAACAGCATCAGCATTTTCACCACTGACTGGATCAATCGGAAGAACCACATGAGGACAAAGCAGCTGTACCGTGTGCCTTTTGAAAGGAATTCAAACAGAGTTCAGGTGTGACGATTCCAATATGTGCAGGTCATTGCAGAAGTTGTACAGTATGCAGAGTATGGCCCATCTCTCCAGCATATCAATACAGTAGATTAGATTAGATTTATTGTCCCGTATACAGTATATACATACAACACCGTATAACACAGACAACAACAGACAGTACTACACATGACAGATACAAGTAAAAGTACACACACTCAGCGCGGTCTATTATTTAAGGCAACATTGGCTGCAGGGATCAGTCTTTTGCCAAAGCGAGCCCTATTGCACCGTAGCGTTCTGTACCTACGCCCGGATGGCAGTGGGGCGAGATAGAGATTGAGTGGTGTCCTGTTCTATTGTGGCTGCGATGCGTGAGATGGCCCTGTTGTTTAGTGCTGTGAAGTTGGGTGTGGGGAGTCCAATTATCCTGTCAGCAGTGTTGGTGATGCGTGTGAGTTTGGCCCGGTTGATGACTGTGAGCATGTTGAAGAAGCAGGAGGAACAGTACATGAGGATGGGCTGGATAAATAATACTCTGGTGCAGTAGTAGGAGAAGAAGGGGGGTAAACATACAGTCCTTTAAGTTTGCGGATGACGGATAATCTTAGTTGGCTCCTTTTAACGATGTCGGTGGTGTGTTGGTTGAAACTACGTTTATTGTCCAGTGTAATTCCGAGGTATTTAAAACTGTCGACCATTTCAACTGCTTGGGTGTTGTTGATAATGGGGCACTGTGGTGTGGGGGGACCAATAATGATTTATTTTGTTTTACTCACATTGACGAGGAGATGGTTGTCCTCACACCACTTAGTGAAGTGTGTGATGGAGCTGTGGTAGTCCAGGACGGAGTGGTTGTCTGTGAGCAGAGCAAGAATGGCTGTTTCGTCTGAGTACTTAAGGTAGGTAGTGATGGGTGACGGACTGGTGCAGTCGTTGGTGTAGTGTGTGTGTAGAGGAATGGGCTCAACACACAACCCTGCGGTGCTCCAGTGTTGATGGTGAGTGCAGGTGATGTGGTTTTGCCCACCCACACAGTTTGCAGTCTGTCACTGAGGAAGTTGTGCAGGAGATAGAGCAGACGGGTGGGAATGTTAAGGTGGTGTAGCTTCTGGATCATCAGTACTACTGTATAGTAATCTGGTACAGCAACTGCAGTATACAATATTTCATTCCAGTACAGTAGTACACTACACACATTTAATCTGGAGCTGGATGCCTTGGCTGACCCTCATGAGTACATCTTCATTGACAAAGCAGGGTTCAACTTAACAAAAAGGTGCAAAAGGGGGCGCAACAATCATTGGTCACTGTGCCATCATACACAGTCCTGGCCAGAGGGGAGGCAACGTCACCCTATGTGAGCCATCAGCAACCGTGGCGTCCTCCACCGCCATGTCAAAGTGGGTCCATACAACACAGCACAACTCCTTCAAGTTCTACATCACCTGCACAATAGCATTCTTCAACAGGAAGGGGAGCCAGAGCAACCAGAGCAGCATGATGTTGTCATTTGGGATAACGTGAGTTTCCACCCGGCTGCTCTGGTTCAGCACCCCAGGTTCACCATTCTTTTTTTTGCCAGCATACTCGCCATTTCTGAATCCGATTTAGGAAGTTTTCTCAGCATGACGGTGGAGAGTGTATGACCACATCCCCTATGCACAGCAAGACCTCCTGGAGGTAATGGTGGGCGCCTGAGGTGGTGTGTGGGTGTGTGGAGTCTATCCAAGGTTTCCTAATGCAAACAAGGGCATTTTTCCCACGCTGCCTAGCAAGAGCAAACATAATGTGTGATGTTGATGAGATATTATGGTCTGACCCAGACCTGCTGACAAGATGATGACAACTTTGAGGCTGTACATCAATGTTACCTGTACATATGCTGCATTTGGAAATACATATTTTGGAAATAGGGTATTTTATTGTGCATGCACTCAATTGAGAAAAACTGTAAGTAATATAACATTATATTAATCATATATTCTAGTATTGTAATATCCTAACTTCATAGTCTCATGCACCTAGTCTATGTTATATAGTACCACCCCATATGCTTATCACTATATTCTATGTAACTTTGAACTGTAGAGGACTGTGCTTTTTTGGGGGGGGGAGGTTTCATGAGCAAGTCCATTATCACTAGAGAGAGAGCCCTGGAATTACTGAGTGAGTTACTGACTGAACTATGTATGCTTGGAGCTAACATTGGCCCCATCTGACCCCAGCTCACCATCCAACCAGCAGCATCCTAACATGACATCTGACCTCCCAGGGTCATCGCCCCCAGCACATGTGGACTCTACCTCTGACATAACACCAACATTATACAGACATGATTTCAACATTATAGCACTGTAACGCTGATCATGGTACAAGTCAGTGAACCAGCAACACACTGACAAGACACGGCTCATTCTCTCCCTGCCAACTCACATATTACTACAGCAGATGTCTTAGATAGAAGATAAGCAGAATACATTAGTCTGTCGCCTCTGTTTTTGCATTGTAATGCTAGATTTATCAAATGCTAATGAACCATAATTGTTATTTATCAAACCGTGTGTGTGTGTGTGTGTGTGCGTGCGTGTGCGTGCGTTTGTAGTACGCGTATGTGTGTGTATCGGAGTATGTGTTTGCAAGTGTGCGTATTACGATAGTTCACAGTGTTAATTGAGTGTCTATCTCTCTGAATTCCATTTGAGTCAGTGTGCGCAGCTTTCGTTATAATTTAGAATGCTGCCGTGGATTGGCTATGTTTCTGAGATGGGGGGGGGGGGAGTTGCTCGGAGTCGGCAGGCAGGGTGAATGAGCTGGGGGGTTGATTTCACACTGCAGTTGGCAGCTGCTCCTCCTGCAGTCGGGACCCAGCACACAGCCCAAGGGGTCAGGAGCATTGGCCTGGAATCCCAGCGCGCTCTGCTCTGCTCTACTGCATGGCAGAGGTGGAGGAGGCACAAGCCCAAAATGTGCATAAATAAATATCCATCTCACGTCACAGTGGATGTCAGCGTTTATAGACCGAGGGGTCCCGGCATGCAGACAACACTGTGACGCTTCACTATCCTCCAGTGATGAATTGAATCGTGCAAGCTTGGCCGCGGCGCATCCGGTTTACACAGAGCGCCTGTCTCATGTCTGATATCTCCCAGGCCTTGTGAGGAAGTAGGCATAGAATATTGAGTAGAAAGTCTCAAGACTGCGAGCGCATCCTCCATTTGGCACGTCGATGTAAACGGTTCCCGTTCAGCATTCACTGCAGTTGACTGCAAGCTACTTTGAACAATCAAACTGGTTTTTTTTGTCACTGTGTTGTACACATAGGGTAGGCATAGGGTACACATAGGGTAGATTCACATCGACAGAAAACGAAAGCACGCGAGACATCCGTCCACATGTGAGCCTGCACACACATGCACGCACGCACGCACGCACGCACGCACGCACACAGACACACACACACACACACACACACACACACACACACACACACACACTCATGCGTGCCTACCTGTGACTTTGAGCTGGGTTGTCCTCCTCACCAACCTGCTGCCATACTTGAGCTCGCAGGTATAGTTCCCTCCGTCCTCCTCCTCCACCTCTGGGATCCAGATGTTGGTGGTGTTCACCATTATAGAGCTCCGCCACGTTGTCTTCTCACACTCCTGACACCAAAAGGGACACCACACCATCAACATCTTGAAAGTGTGAACTGATTTTATGATCTCATTTCTTTCAAAAAAGACTTAAATAAATATTAAGATAGATCACACTATTACGCAAATATCCCACGCACAATTTCTTAGAGAGTTCTGAGAATCATTATACGTCAGGTGAGGCTGTTGGAACGCGTGTTTGATACCATTCCTCATTCCATTCTGTGCATTACAATGAGTGCGTCCTCCGAATTCTACCTCCGCCAGCCTCCACTGTTATACATGAATCAAAGTTCGCCTTACAGCAACGCATCAATTCTCCGGACGCGAGAGTGCTCACCTTATACCAGGTCATCATGGGCTGCTTGTAGGGGGCGAGGTAATCCTCGATGTCAGGACAGGCGATCATCTTGCTCTTGGTGATCTCCGCCTTCTCCAGGTGGCGTATTCTACTGTTGAAGCACAGCCCGTCATCACTGTCCTCCACGGTCAAAGACATGGACACTTTCATGCAGTAGGTTGAGTTCCTGCAGGGACAACACACACACACACGCGTGCACGCACACGCACACACACACACACACACACGCACACGCACACACACACACACACACACACACACACAGTGTAGAAGGTTTCATGTTTTCCTCAAGTTCACCTCTAGCTGCAGTCATCACACATAAAAGCACACATCGATATGTCCACTGGGGTTTCATCTTGAAAGACCAGCGGTGATCTTAAACACAGCGCTTCCGCCAATCCTCCTTCGCTGTGACGAGGGTTCCACTTGCTGTTATATTGACTAAACCATGGTACCAAATGGAACCCTTGCAATGAATAACCACAACCTTTCCAGGCAATTACCGATTTTGAATCTTATCAGTTTACTGTAATACCCAGAGTTCTAAACAGATGAGGAAATACATATATTTATAGTCTGTGCTGTTTAGAATATCAAAACTGTGGATGATTCATATTGACTGTAGTGTAGAAGTATGTCTTCACCAACATTTACTGGAATGGAGATACTGTACAGTGTATGGTTCTTCATCTCTTCATCAATAAATGAAGAGCTTATATTCCCCATAGTGGCAAAGCACATATTGTATGGATGAAGTCGCATTTCATTATCATCACTTAATTTCTTTAATAATTTACCATTTAGCAGACCCTTTTAATCCAAAGTGATTTACAGTTAGAGATTACAGGGACATTCCCCCTGGAGTAAGTGCCTTACTTAAGGACACACTAGTGGTGGTGTTCCAGACAGGATTTGAACTCATGACCAGTTCAACTCAGGAACCTCTGGATTACAAGTGTCCTTCAGGGATGCCAGTGCCATGTCACTATCAGCATGGAGAGCAGAGTGGCATGGCTACTCCACACAGAGTGATGGCTGGCTGCATTGCCCCATCTCCAACCCCAACCCCAACCAATGAAAATGAATGAGGCCTTCAGGCCCAGGATTACACTCTGGGGGCAATGTGAGTCAGGCTTTCAAACACTAGGGAACATCGACGCATTGTGACGCATTGTGTAATGGATCGGGGTTGCACTCCCCAGTGCGGCCCCTAGGTGTCTCCCTCCAGCCACCCACTGTGCTGCCTCACTCATGGACTAAAGACCTTCAGCCGGTGTTTAATCGTCACTGTTGCTTTATGTACCCTCACTTCCCTTCTACTACCTGCTGGTTCACTGTGTGTTCATCGTGTGTTCATCGTGTGTTGGTCACCTGAGAGAAAGAAGCCATTGAATGTTTATGAGTACCGTTTTTGGAGACTGTGTGTTCTGGAGACTGTGTTTTGTTTTCGAGTTAAAGTCTGTGTTTGTTTCCTGTTTTACCTACTCTACTTTCTAGTTGTTTGGTATCGCTGTCTGCCTGGTCTGGTCTGCCGCTCATCCTACCAAATCCTTACAGACTTGAGCTTGATGGATGCCAAGATTTAAAAATTCGGCATGAAACATTTAGCTGTGGGGTAAGGGGGAGGGGTCGTGTGTGTGTGTGTGTGTGTGTGTGTGTCTGTGTCTGTGTCTGTGTGTGTGTGTGTGTGTGTGTGTGTGTGTGTGTGTGTGTGTGTGTGTGTGGGTGGGTGGTTGGATGTGTGCCTGGGTACAGTATGTGTGTAAGAGCAGTATGTGTTCCTCCTTGTGGCTGACATACTATTTGCGGAGTGTGGAGTCTCTAGCTGCTGTCCTGGGCAAGCTGTACAGCTAAGCCAATTTATTTATGTTAGAATAACATGAACTATGAATAAAATAACTGTTCATGGGCACTGTTTCTGGTGAGTGTCTCTATTGTGACTAATAAAAGCACAATAACAACAGCAATGGCTAAACAGGACAGATGTGTTAAGTAATTTAAGACAAATGTGTAGGATATTTTCACAGTTTTTTTCACTGTTGTATTTTCCTGTAACTGATGATTAGTAGGGAGGTAATCACACTGCAACTATTGTGCAATTCTCCTGATTCGCTTCCAGATCATTAATAATTAATATCTCCCTCCCGCAATTACTCTCAAATGAGAAGCTCGAGCTACACCTCACCGATTGAATTACATGCTTAATAAAGACGGTTCATCTTTACATTTGCTCTTCTGAACTGCAAATTACCGTACGTACTATATATATTTATTTGTACAATTTATCGAACCACCCCCGCGCCCCCCCCCCCCCCTCCGGCCCCATGGGTCAGTTTGTCCACTCCCAACACCCTTGAGACGTGATTGAATAAGCATCAGGAACATCAATTAACCTGCACGACTTGCTCCCAAGCAGATTTCACTGGGGGAATCTCTGGGGGAATAGTGGAGGTTGAAGCGGAGCGTGGAGGTGGGTGCAGTGACCTGACCTTGAGCACTGTATAGACCGTACACCAGGGCATTGTCTTCCTATTCTACAATGGCCACCTCTCCTTGTCTCGTCTTCTTGATCTGCACTGATCTGAAACAATGGTATGGATGAAAGCAGTTCCTCTGTGATGTATGTCCACTGGGAACATGCTTTCAATAATAAAAATGTTTTTACATCAGTGCAGATGAGATTCAACCTTTTTGTCATTGCACAGAGTACAACGAAATGGATGTTTTGCTCTAAGCACCGGGCCAGCCATAGTCAGCGCCCCTGGAGCAATTAGGGGTTAAGTGTCTTGCTAAAGGGCACACCGGCAGTGGTAGGCACCTTAGATATGATGCCAGCAACCGTCCAGTCACCAGCTCATATGCAGCTCACAGCAGATGAAGTAGAGGAGACAAGAAAAGGAAGCCATTTTATTTATTCATGTCAACCCTATGGGCTCTGCTATGGGTCTCAACCCTACGCCATCTGCTATGGGTGTTAACCCTACGCCCTCTGCTACGGGTCTCAACCCTACGCCCTCTGCTACGGGTCTCAACCCTACGCCCTCTGCTATGGGTCTCAACCCTATGCCCTCTGCTATGGGTGTTAACCCTACGCCCTCTGCTATGGGTCTCAACCCTACGCCCTCTGCTATGGGTGTTAACCCTACGCCCTCTGCTATGGGTCTAAACCCTATGGGCTCTGCTACGGGTCTCAACCCTACGCCCTCTGCTATGGGTCTCAACCCTATGCCCTCTGCTATGAGTGTTAACCCTACGCCCTCTGCTATGGGTCTCAACCCTACGCCCTCTGCTATGGGTGTCAACCCTACGCCCTCTGCTATGGGTGTTAACCCTACGCCCTCTGCTATGGGTGTTAACCCTACGCCCTCTGCTATGGGTCTCAACCCTATGCCCTCTGCTATGAGTGTTAACCCTACGCCCTCTGCTATGGGTCTCAACCCTACGCCCTCTGCTATGGGTGTCAACCCTACGCCCTCTGCTATGGGTGTTAACCCTACACCCTCTATTATGGGTGTTAACCCTACAACCCCTGCTATGGGTCTCAACCCTACGCCCTCTGCTATGGGTGTTAACCCTACGCCCTCTGCTATGGGTGTTAACCCTACAACCCCTGCTATGGGTCTCAACCCTACGCCCTCTGCTACGGGTCTCAACCCTACGCCCTCTGCTACGGGTCTCAACCCTACGCCCTCTGCTACGGGTCTCAACCCTACACCCTCTACTATGGGTGTTAACCCTACACCCTCTGCTATGGGTCTCAACCCTACACACTCTGCTATGGGTGTTAACCCTACGCCCTCTGCTATGGGTCTCAACCCTACGCCCTCTGCTATGCGTGTTAACCCTACGCCCCCTGCTATGGGTGTTAACCCTACGCCCTCTGCTATGCGTTTTAACCCTACGCCCTCTGCTATGGGTCTCA